>NW_026706577.1:0-134102 GCF_029867415.1 Vicia villosa
CACGATTATATTTTAAAGCATCTACTTGTTAAATTATCATCTACTAGTAATTCATTTCAGTATTTCAAGAATTGTTTATCTTTATTACATAGGGCCATGCGTATATTCTCTTCCATATGTATTAAATATCTTGAAGATATTTAAATAAATAAATAAGTATATTTGGCAATGCTTTCTTGAATACTACTTAATTAGTTTTCATTTTATATTTTAAAAAAGAATAAATGAATCAATAAATATATTTTGTGTTTAGTTCATTTTACCTTGATTTTCTTTGATTTATTCACATGATGGTGACATTCATTCTTTTTCTCACAAATTCAACGTGAAATATTTACCTTGATTTTCTTTGATTTATTCACATGATGGTGACATTCATTCTAATATATAAATTTTGTTTATAATAATAACTAAATATTATACAGATCGATAAAGACCGATGATCCATTTCAAATTTTGAAATTTTTTATAAAAAATTAAATTTTTTTAATAAAATAAAAGTAATTTTTGTTATTAAAAAATTAACTGCTAGTGCTTCAAAATATCAATTGCTTGACCTCAAATTAGACACCAAAAGTTAAATAAAAGCTGACGGTTCATTTCTATTGAAAAAAATTATAAAACTAAATTAAATTTCGGAAAAAATAAAAGTAATTTTTAAATAATAGAAGAACATAAAAAAAATTAAGGCAGCAACATATAAACCATAGTTGTTTCTTTAGTGGGATCGAGTAGTGGATTCATTTTGATGCAGTTATCCATTCATTTTTTGATTTTTTGACGAAGTTATGAAAACAAAATACATAATTTGAATAAGTTTTTAAATTGATTATAATAATTAAGAAAGTGTTTTTGAAATAGTGGGAGTTTTTAATTCATTTAATTAATTTAATTATTTATATTTATTAAAAAAATTGGCGGAAAATTTTGGTGGAAGAACTTCTAAAATTATAATTTAGTATGATATGATGATATGATGATGATGATAATCCATATTGAAACTAGAAATGAAATTTTTGAAACAAAATAAGGCCCCTCAATAGGGCCAAAAATAACATATTAATTAAGGGGCCTAAAATTATGGGGCCTAAAAAATTTCTCATATAAAGGGCTTAATAAACTAGGACTTTAGTGGGGCTAAAAAATTGGGGCTTTGAAAAATTGGGCTTATTTGACAGCTCTAATAAAGGTTTCCACTATTAATGAAACTTTGTTATTAATGTTTTGAGTTTTGACTTTGTTGGAGTATTTTTAAGTTCATATCTAACGATAAAAGTTTGCACTAATAATGAAATTTTGTTATTGATGTTTTGATGTCCTCCTTCCTTAAAGTTGTAAAACATTCAATATTTTTACCCATCATGTTTTACAGAATGCTTGAAATGCACCATGGAGATCGTGCTTTTGAGCAATGGATGATACGTAAACAATTGTTCTACGTCTTTTGATAAAACACATCAACATTTTCATGACACTTCTATCGCATTAAGAATTATGAATAACATATTACGTTTGTATTGTAGGAGAATACTACAGGCGTTACAATATCATAGAGGTGGTGTTTATGATAATATTTTAGAGAATTTGCCAGAAGATATCTTGATAGAAGTACAACATCATCTTAATATATTAAATAATGTAAGTATACAGAAGTATTTCCTAATCACTTAAATTTCTCCAAATAAATTCCATCTTTTAAAAAAATAAATCCTAGGAATCTCTTTGCTTATCTCTCTATGTTTTCTTACTAGGATTTCACCACTTCTTTCCTCGTGCAAAAAAGTGGTTGAACAATGTTTTTATAATGTGTCAAGGGAAATGCACTTTGTTTTTTGAAAAAAATATGGACGACTTATAATTATATCTATAATCAAAACCATGTCTCTAACATAATGATTTGATGGTTGTGCTACTGATTTGTTAGGTCTGAACCACCTTAGTAGAAATAACTTGGAGCAAACAGAATACTGCTTGCATGGAGATGCAAGAATAAACGTCTAAGTTGCATTTCGGACATTGAACTCATAGATTGCAAACGTTGAAGTCATAGATTTGTTGGTTTCTAATGTGATTCAATAAATTGAATATTGGAATATAATAGTGGTATTTTTTCGACACTGAGTTTGGGCGTACAAATCTAGAAAAAACACTAATTTTTTGTTTTTCTATTGTGCACTTATGAATAATTCAATTTTCTATAAGTATAAATTTCCAAACCATTAAACATGATTCTCAATTGTCTAGCTACAAATAAATCGCTTCAATGATTCTTTAATTTTATATTTTGATTTTATCAAATGCTCATTACGGGTGTAGTATACATGTTTTAATCTCTAGCATGCTTTAATACTTTACTGAAAAAATCATATTACAGAAAAAATGATTATTTGATGGAATAGGCCAAACAAATAGAATCAATTAATTTAGTTTTCTTTACGGTCTGATATGTCCAAAATTTTAGGCCTGATAGATCATGCACATGATGTTCAAACATAACATATAAAGATGGTGGTGATTTTCATATTATATCTATTAGTGTAGGTTGGAAATCTTGGTATGACAACTTAGAGTGAGAATTGGAATGAGATATTGACCTTAATTGGATAATACACGAGCACAAGTAAGAATTTATATAAAAGTGAATTTGAAAGAATTCATTTTAGTCCCACATAGGAGAGAAAACAAATATATATATATATATATATATATATATATATATATATATATATATATATATATATATATATATATATATATATATATATATATATATATATATATATATATATATATATATATATATATATATATATATATATATATATATATATATATATATATATATGAGGAGGGATCAAATTACACCCGAAGAGTTACACCACGAGTTACACTCGTTCAATAACTACATCTCGAATTAATATTTTTTAAATTCAACCGTTGGATTGAAACATAATATCATATAGATCATACCTATAAAGTTTGAGCTTAATCTATAATGATTTACTATGTCATTGAATTACATCAAAATTAACGTTATATGAATGCTCATTTTGACGTTAATATTTGGATATCTTGATGATATAGTAAATCATTATAGATTAAGCTCAAACTTTATAGGTATGATCTATATGATATTATGTTTCAATCCAACGGTTGAATTTAAAAAAATATTAATTCGAGATGTAGTTATAGAACGAGTGTAACTCGTGGTGTAACTCTTCGGGTGTAATTTGATCCCTCCTCTATATATATATATATATATATATATATATATATATATATATATATATATATATATATATATATATATATATATATATATATATATATATAGGAAGCGTATCCAGTGAGAACTGATAACTATTGTAAGAAATGAGAACTAACGATATCAATCATTTGATTTTATTAACGCTTAGAATTTATTTATTTTATATAGAGATCACCTTATTGAATTTTTTCTTTTATGTTTAAGATTTACAAATTCTATAATGAGACAATCTTACCATAAATAATTTTCTATTTCTTATTCTAACATTTAGAATAAATTAAAGACTATTTTTTTCTATTTTTTTTATTTGACAAAATTAAACAAATAACAAGATTTAAAATTTTAATTTTCCAACATCCAATATGCACCTCAACTATTATAATATTGATAAAATGGTAGAATTTATTTTATGTCATATTTACTATCAATGTTTTGTGTTTCATATTTACATTTGGTTATGTCATTGTTTTAGGGATTAGTACCAGTTATTCCGGAGAAAAGCCAATACGTTGAACATAGATTATGTGTCAAACATTTGTATGGCAATTGGACAAAGAAATACCCGGGGATAGAGTTGAAGAAAGCTTTATGGAGGGCTTATAGGGAAACAACATTACCTGGATGGGAGAGGGCAATGAATCATATAAAAGAACTTAATCCAAAGTTTTGGAAAGACATGATGGCATTTCCTGCTGCATGTTGGAGAAGCACACATTTGAAACGAGATACAAAATGTGACTTTCAAGTCAATAACACGTGCGAAGCCTTCAATAGAGCAATATTGGAGTATCGAGATAAATCGATTATTACATTGTTGGAAGGAATCACACACTATTTAAAATTGAGAATTACTACACAAAAAGATGCTTCAGGTAAATGCAAAGAAATTATAAGTCCCAACATCCAAAAGGTTTTAGATAAATCGAAAAAGGAAGCTGGTGGATAGAGTGCAACTTGGCATTCTGATCACTACTACAAATTTGATATTTAATAGCCCTAATTTAATAGCACTTTTTTCAAAAGTGCTATTAAAATTTTCAAACTAAGTCTTATGATAGCTCGTTTTTGTAAAACGCTATTATAGGACAAGATTTAAAAAAAAAATGCCGCCAGCCACTAGCACTTCTTCGTGGAATTTTAACAAAAGGAGTACTTTTATAATAGCGCTTATCCAAAAGCGCTATTATAAGCCTTTCTATTCGCGCAAAAAAAAGCATGCAGGATAATGGTCGTGTGTTCGATCCAGACTCACCACATTTCTTAATAATGTAACTAAAAAAATTCTAGTTAATATTTATTTTTTCTTTTTAAAAAATAAAAAAAAAATTACTCACTAACCTTTTTTTTCTGCGCTGCATTTCAACTCTCACACGCACCTGCTCACCTTCACCCTCCATTCCCCATTCTTTTCTTCAAAAATAGGATTCTAATTTCAGCCGTGGTGCCTCTTAAAATTTCTCTGTGAAACCCTAGATATCCCAAAGGACCTTTATGCCGCAACAATCGAACACCGTGGAAGTCGATAAACACATTCTCAAAAACATTCACATCACAGCCCTAAAACGCATTTTCCTTCAATATTCCTTTGATCGATGGTAATTCTTTCTATCACTTAAATCCCACTTGAAAATATTTTTTGAAATTCACACATTTTCTCTAATTAGGGATTTTCTATAAAGGGAAAGGAAGCATGAGGTTGACCCATGAAAGAATTTGAAGGATCTTATTCTCACAAGGCCTCCATGTCTACATCCACCACAAATTAATCATTGTCATCTTCATTTGCATTTCTCAGTGGATGGTTCTTCTTCTACTAATTTCTTGTGCTTTATTGATTCTCATTTGAGATTTTTTAGGTTTCATAAGATTTTCGTCTTTTCGAGGTTTACCATACAATCCTGCATGCTCATATTCCTTTGAGTAAGTTTTTGAAAACAATTTGAATTCATAACACATTTTAGAACTTAGATTATATTTCTTTCATATTATTGATTACTTTAGTAGTTTAGATTCAACATATAATCCTACAAGTTTCATGCTCTATACTAGCAGTTTTAGGCATTACAAAGTGTTGAGAGTGTCAATAGACAACCCTCGCCACCTGTGCTATCTTAGGGGTTGAGTCAGTATAAATCCCAAATTTTAACAGACAAATGATCGGGCTACAGGTTGCATTTGGAGGCATTGGCTAATATGCATAAGGATTTTCCTTATGCACCATGCATAAGTCAATCTAAGCCATTGGATCATGTTCTTAATCTAGTATTGAGTATTGAGTATTGAGTATTGAGTATTGAGTGGTGAGTATTGAGTTTTGAGTGATGAGTATTGAGTATTGAGTAATAACAATTAATGTTTAGAACTTGATCTAATGATCCAATGGTCCCATAATAATCTATGCACGGTGCATATATTTTTATCTATGCACGGTAACTGCACCCGCATTTGGAGGAGAATTTGAGGTCCAATCCCATATGGACAGACTGCTATGAGATAACTAAGCATGTGTCGCTTTTTAGACTGCTTGGAAGGTTTAGAGAGACTAATTAAAGCACTCAACACGATTTAAAAATTATTCATGATAACAGGCAATGGAGGGTACTTTAATTGCTCTTGTTCTTTGAATGAATATTTGGTTTGTTGGCTCTTATAATTAAAAGTTAGAATATAAAAGAGGAAGAAAAAGACTTGACGAATTTTTTATTTTATTTTAATGCTGTCTCTAGATGTGTCGGTTGGATTAAGGGTGTACTTTTTCCTTTTTATAGATGGACTCCTACTGCCTTACCAATAACCAGAAGTCTAGAATATAATAGAATCTAACTCCACACATGCTGCTAGAAGGAGCAGGGTACTTTCTACTGTTGTATTTTTAGTCAAGATGTATACAAGTTCAATAGTGTCACTTTTGATCAAAATAAATTTTTTTAATTTTCCTTGTTTTGATGAGTATTACAGCATGTAGAACCCGAAAGATCACTAATTGATGCACAAAGGGATGAGTTTGAGAACATTCTACATGCTTAAAGATTAGAGAGAAGTCATCTAAATGTGATTACGTGGTTTTCTTTGGATAACGCCAATGCAGCTAGCGAGGTACTACTCTCACTGTATTCATCCATTATTATAAATCTCTTCACTAAACTTGATTTATTTGGTTTTTTGTCAGTAAAAATTATCTTTAACTTGCTTATCCATTTTAGCCCATATACTTACTCTGTTCATGCTAACTTTGTTCATCTGTCAGTGTGAAGTTGGTGTGGGAGACTAAGGATTGTTTCACTTCAAGTTTTATGTTTTATTAAAATTCTAATTATTTAATATTTACATCTATCTTCAACCTTTGTATCCTTCCTTGTATTTGTCTTTGCTATAAATCTATAACATGTTATACAACATGAAATTCTACATTTTGATTTTTCCTTTTCGATGCATGTCAGATCTTTGTGAAATGGTATTTCTTGTGTTTTTATCATTCCCATATGGTCGAGGCTGCATAAGTAACTACAAATATATTTGGAACCACTTGTCAAGGTGCATTTGTTGAAACAATCATCATACTTTAACTTTATAGAAACATGGAGTGATGGTAAGCCAAACTTTTAATACAACCATCGTTAGAGAAAGAATTGCATAACTTCCTGATGTTGCTAGATATTACTTAGATCAGGTATGTTGCTGCCATTTCATATTTCTATTTTTTCTTCTCTAGAAGTATTTGATATGGTTTTGTCTTGTACATTTTACTTGTGGATATGAGCTATTAATATTATCTATTATCTTAATATATATAAATGCAAGGTTGTCATGATGGCAACCCTAACCACATGTCACCTTGATAACAACTCTAAATACAAATTTTAGCCACATGTCATATTTGTAGCAACTCTAAACACAAACTTTTACTAATTTGTCCCTTCATTGAAAATAAATAATAATAATAATAATAACTCTAATAATAATAAACATAATAAAATTAATAATAATTATATTTATAAATAAAATAATAATAATAATAATATAATATTCAACCACCACTATTAATAATAATATAAATAATAAATTATAATAAAAAATAATAATAGTTATACTTATAACTAAAATAATAATTATAATAATATAACATTCAACCACCACTATTAATAATCATATAAATAATATATTATAATAAAAAATAATAATAGTTATACTTATAACTAAAATAATAATAATAATAATAATAATAATAATAATATTCAACCACTACTATTAATAATAATAATATAAATAATAAATTATAATATAATATTCATCTAATAATAATAATAACAATAATAATATAATATAATATTCAACTACCACAATTAAAAATACTATTATTTATAAAAATTATAACTATTTATCTATTATGAACCCAATTATAATATTTAACACTATATAAATAATTATTAGAAATATATGAGGAATAAATTAAATAATTATCTAACAATATAACAAAAATATATATGTTAAATAATTGAAGTAGCAAAAGTATTATAAAAATAATAATTTAAAAACAGAACTAAAGATTAACAGATATAATAGTTTAAAATTTAAAAACATTTTATTTTATTACTTTATAATATAATATAAAAAAATTTAAATATTGTATTCAAATATAAATTTTATTAAGAAATAAATTTCAGAATTCGAAGTTTGAAGTGATAAAATAACAAAAAAGAATCTTAAAAGGTATATTTTGATGTAATGTTATTTTTAAACTCTACAAATAATATGTTTTTGGTTAATATCAATAAAGTTTTTAATAACTATTTTACACAGATTTTTAGAAAAATGTAGTAATTTAGAGTTTATATAAAGTAACAAATCATTTTAATTATTAGAATTTATGAGGAATAAATGAAACAATTATCTAACAATATAACAAAAATATATATGTTAAAGAATTGAAGTAGAAAAAATATTATAAAAGTAATAATTTAAAAAAAATTAAAGATTAACTGATATAATAGTTTAAAGTTTATGAACATTTTATTTTAATACTTTATAATATGATATATAAATATTTTTTTCTTTTTAGTTTTTAATGTTATCATCGTTGTATTTTAATTACAATTTATTTTTTGAACAAAAATCAGTTACAATTTTTATAATAATTGCAAAAATTAATATTTATAAAATGAATAGTTTTATGAAACGGCCAATAATAATATCATTTTATTATTCTGAAACCGATAAATTTGTTCCACTTTCTACCTTATATAGATTGTCACTTTTTTCCTCACACGTATATTTTAGAATTCATGCATAACTTGACAAAACATGGAACATATGTCTCTTACAATCATCTACTATTCTACGCCGATTCAAAAAAAGAATTGATCTTTGTATCTTTATCTAATATTCTAATCGAAAATTTCTTGGATGGTTTCATCTTTTTTTACATCTATTCAAATCTATTTCATGTCCATGTTTTTCCAAATAAATTTTATTTTATCATTTTGATCATATTTAAATTTATTTCATATATATTATTTTGATCATATTCAAATTAATTTATATTCATATTCATATTTTGTAATATAATTTCTAATTATAATTTTGTAGGTTTTGCAATTTGAATGAGAGTCTAATCGGCACAAGTTCCTACAAACAACAATCTTAGCATCAATTTTGAAATATAGTCTCTTGCAATCATCTAGAGAGACTAAATTCTAGAAACAATAATATATATGTTTATGATAAGATGTTTTTATTTTTTGTATTGATTTTTGATTTTTTTTTTAATTTAATTTCCTTCGTCTTTTTTTTATTTAAATCCTAGAAACAATAATATATATGCTTATGTTAATATAATTCTAATTATACTTTTGCAGGTTTTACAATTTAAATGAGAGTCTAATCGGCACAAAATATACGTCTCTTACAATCATCTAGAGAATCTAAATCCCAGAAACAATAATATATATGCATATGTTAAGATGTTTTTATTTTTTGTATTGATTTTAAATTTTTTTAATTTAATTTCCTTCCTCCTTCTTCGCAATTCTAGAATGGTATTACTTATGTTTTCTTTAGAATATAAATAATTCTAGAATGGTATTACTTATGTTTTCTTTAGAATATAAATATATGTTGTTTAGTATTCTTATAATAAAGATGTACGTAAACTTATCAACCTTCTAATTTAAAAGTTTGTAGGCGTCCATGAATAATAATCTTTTAATAAATATTAAAATATACGATTTTTGCAATCATTCATTCATTTGGATAACCAAATTTCTATAACAATAATACATAGGATTTTCTCCATATATAACCATACCAATTAGATTATTATTATTTTTGTTGTTTAATTTTCGCCTTCCACTTATTATTTCTTTTCGAATATAAACATACCAAATAGATTATGACTTCTTCCACTTATCATTTTTCTTTGGATTAATTTCCTTAATCTTAATTTCAAAATGTTTTTGTGGTATATCAACATTTTGATGTAGTCATTCTTTATAAACAAATTGTATTCGTTTATGACAAACTATTTCTAACAATCAAGATTCTTATTCTATAATTAGTACATATTTATAATATTTAATTATCATTTTAATTTTTATGAAGTTTTGTTTCTTATTTCTTTCTAATTGTAATACTAACCTACATTCCTATTAAACCATTAATGACTTATTAAAAATATTAAAATATTTTTCTCACTATTTATGATTATTTATCAATTTAAATTATAACTCTAAAAAAAAACTCCATTAATGACATTGTCAATCAATGAAAATTTTCTATAATAGTATTCAAATATTATAATAAACTCATATATAAAATAATATTAATAAACTCATTAAAAAAAAATTCTATAAACATATAATAAAGTGATCCTCTATATTATTTTTAAAATTTAACTTTTTCTCAAATATCTCTTTATAAAAGTACATATAATAATTACTTAAATAAAATTATTTAAAAAAAATTCACAAACAAATCAATAATCTAAAATTTTGAAGTTTAAAATATTATATAATAATAATAATAATAATAATAATAATAATAATAATAATATATTACGAGTCAACCGCGCAACGCGCGGGTTATATACTAGTAATATATAAAAACTAAAGTACTTGAAATTTACATGAAAAACCCTCTGATTAAACAATTAAAACTTTTCTTATTTCATGGGTATAAGAGACTTTTGCCAAAATAACTAAATCTGATTGATTTGACATTTATTACGGGTGATGTGGCAACACCCAATAATTTGTTGCATTTTTTATTTTTTTATTCCATTATTAATTGAAAGATTGTTAATTGAAACGCTTAACATTCATTGGCAGCCGAAATTAAACAACCAACATGAAGTGGTTTTACATTTTTCAAAAGAAAGCTCCATTTCCCTATGTTCAATGTACGAGAAGCTCAACCAAGACCACGAGTAAAATTTGGAAAATTCTTTCACTATTTAATTTCAGCATAAACAATGGATCTGAAAGCAAAACACATATCTATAAGTTCCTCCGCCCCAAATATTGTACGGGTTGAATATTTCGTTTTGGTTTGAAGCTTTGTAAAGTCATAACCCATGGCTAATAATCATCGTTCTCCAGGATCTTCATAAAAAATCGTTCTTCCACCTCAAGAACTCCTCGATGATCTTTGCAGGTTAGTAATTTTCATTTTCTACTTTCGGTTCGATTTTTTTCTGCTTTTTACTTGTATTACCTAAGGAATGCTGTGATATTTTTTTTCTGATTTTTCTGATATTGTTTTTTTCTGTTTTTGTTTACTCTTTTTTATATTAGTTTCAAGTTTTGTTGAAATGGTTTGGCATGAATTTATAAAAGGCTAGGTGAACGACGATTTCGACTTCGCTGATGCTGACCAAATCTTGCTGCTACTGTAGAATATGGTGAAAATCATGCTGGTGTTGTTGTTGGTGGAAATTCGTGCTTAAAGGTATGTCATTTGGTCTATAGGATCACTCGGATTGTTGATTTTATTTTATAGATGCTTAAACATATACGTATGTGCATTTTGTTTGATTCATTTTTGTGGAAATAATTTTGGTTTTTAATACTTTAGTTGCTTCTATCTGGATTTGATGATGGGAAAACACTTCTTATTTCATAAGTGATGCTTGATGAAAGATTTGGTCAATTTTTCCACTATGTTTTTTCAAATCTGACTAGAAATCTCTTTACTTTTTATATTTTGCCCCAGTGTTGTCCTTGGTAATTGCTCTGATATATTTATTGTTTGGTGGATGAGGATTATAGATGTGGGGCATGACTTTTTTTTTAACATTTTTAATTTTTATACTGAGGTTTGTCCACTAATTTCTATCTATTCAAGACAATAAGAAAAAGTATCTGCAAAATATTTGTCTGATGAAAACATATTATATATTCATCTTATTGTAGAGCAAGGAGGAGTATGAAGAATCACTTTGTATGAAAGCCAAGTATGTTGTGGTTGCTACTTGAATCTGATTGGTGAAGGGGCATTTCAAAAGGTTTGTACTATCTAAGAAATTTCAACTTTTGATAAGAAAATAGAAGGAGAAATGTGATATTTTATTATGTTTTTTCTATTTTGACAGAAATATATATGATACTCTGCATTTGAACCAGATACAAAATTCATATTACACCCCACGAATATGAATGCGATTTTAATGGTGATAAATCAGGGTGCTGTAAAATCTGCTAACTTCATCCTGTTGTAGAATTAGATTCTGATTTTGAGGGATGTATGAGGCAGAAGGAAACCGCTTTCTTCCATCATAGGTCGTTTTCAATCCTCGAGTCACAGTATGAGAACAAATGCTGACATGTTAGTACCCCAAGCATGCCTTCATCGCCGTTTCTGATTTCATATCATATGTAACTTCATTTACTTTTTCAGAGTTCATGAGGAAAAATAATAAAGTTAACATTAGAATCATATCCATTTCTATGTGTATGTTTAGTTTCCAGTTTAGAATTTTTCATTAATTCAGTAATAATTGTGTCTATATGTAGGTGATTCTCTGATTGGGCTCCTGCATTTTGCTCATGTTAGAATCTTACACAAGGGATAATGAAACTCATAAGCTGTATGCAGTTTACCTTTTGAAAAGGAAAATGATAAAGTTGCACAGCTAAAAGAATATGAATCTACATTTCCGTTACAGCTTCCAGGTCTTAGCCACTGTATTCTTATTGGTGATGAGAGACTGCTTCTTATATTGGTCAAAAGCAAGGTACTTATTAATTTCATTTTTATTGTTATTTGAACTCTGAATTTTTTAATTAATTAATGAGTGTTTGGTGATATTTAGAAGTATGTTTGAGAGGCTGGTAACATCGGGATACAAAAGGAAAATGCTTAATATTCAATATATAATGATCATTCCATTAGCTTATTCCCATGCAAAGAGTTCTATAATGAAAAACTTTCTAATGCGGTCATTATTATGGAAGAAAGTTATCTTGCTGATCCCATTAAATACGTTGAAACTATCTCTTAAGTATGTCATAAGCTATTTTTAAACACTTTTGTAGGTGCTTATACAATGAAATATATTTCAATAGGTGTGCTACTATGAATTAGATGCAAGTGTCTTACAAATCTAATACGATGTGTTAACACCGTTTCTTTGGTATGTACGGGAGGCGCAATGATGTAGATGTTAATGTAGGCCCTGGCAGATCTGACCGGACAGAGAGGCAGCACCGGTTTTAGACTGGAATCATGTTTCTCTTTTCATTTCTATGTTGTTTGTTGACTAATTTTGTTGCATTAAAGTTATATTTTCTTAACATATTCTTAAATCAAATGGTACAGCATGTTTGATATTTATATTTTTTCAGCTTTGCATGGTAGTATGGATGATTCACAGATGTGGGTTCACGCTTGAAATTCATCAACTCCAAGTCTGATTTTTATGATTTCTGTCAACTTACTATAGTGACATTTGTGTTGGCGCAATTGTGTGCCGACTTGAGAAGAAGGAAGGTGGAGCCCAAGTTCGGGTTTACATGATGACTTTAGGTGTTTTAGCGCTTTACCGTGGACTTGGTATTGGTAAGAAACAAATTTAGCGTGTATTTCTGTTATAGTACCTTAAACACTTATTAAGATCATGTTGTAAGCTGGAAGAAACGTGACATGAATAGTTTGGTTTATGCAGGAACAAAGCTTCTGAATCATGTTCTTGTGGTACTCTCAGCATTATAAAATATTTTTACTTTTGCTGCTTAATGAAAATCTTAATTTCTATCTGATGCCTTTGTTATGCTCAGTTCTCCAACTGAATTGTTAGGCAATAGTCATTGCCATTTGACATAGAATTTGGATTTCTTTTATTTGTGCAATTTTAGTGTGATTTGTTCTTTCCATTATGTTAAAACAAAGTCAAAACTCTAACGACCAATCCCTTTGTAACTCTTTTGCCAATGTTTAGAACAATATGTATGTTAGTAGTTTTTTAATTGTGTGACTTATTTTGAGAGAAAGTACGTAATTTCTATAAAAACTTGAATGGAAGGCTGATTCTCAAACAATGCAACGATAATAGTACGGATTATTCAAACCAGACTCACCTACTCAACTTTCTGAACAACTAATTTAATAATTGTAAAAAATTGTCAAAAGTTGATGTTTACAATATTCAATTAAAATTCAAACACACTTTTGTTTTTTTATCCATTGAGTCAATTTTAAGTATATTTGTGGATAAACATTTATATAAAAAGTGTTTTAATCTATATTATTCTTGAAATTGAAGCATATTTTTAAAATTAGTCAAAATATATGGTAGTAGTGTATAAGAGACAACTGAATAATTTAAAGTTGTTGCATATTTCTATGACTGAGTTTGCAGTGAAACTATTGCAAAGTTTTGAAAACAATTTTATTTTGAATTAATTAAATATCCTTGCATATATTTAATAAAGAAGTCTAATGGCTGAGACGGTTTATAGGCTCCCTTCGTACCTTACCTTGGGGCTTGAAACACATCTTTTAATATTTATGTAAATTAACAACAACATGAAATTATTATTTAATTAATTTTAATTAATTTATATTAAATCTTTATTTGCAATTTATATCTATTATTAGAATTAATTATGCTTTTAATCTTCTAAATATATATAACTATTTTTGTTTTTCATCTCTCTAATATAGCATATGAATAATAATATAGCATATAAATATATTTACCTTATGAACGTTCACACATACATAGATCCACGGTTACATGTCGAGATACCAATTATAAACTGTGAAGTGCATCTACGCAAGTTTTCAAATTTTTAGAAATTTAATAGAAAATCATATTAAAAAATTGTTCATCATATCAGTTTCAAATTGATAGATAGTAACACATTTAAATTATTTATTAATCTATATTTGTAATTATGTAAATGTTAATCGACTCTAAAACAAATTTCAGAACTGCTAAATGAGATATTGTAGTACAAAAGTTTGATAATGTGTAGTAGTTAATACTCAATAGATTAAAATGTAAATTTTTTTCTTATATTAAATGTCACTCACTAAATTATTTGTAATATTTTGGTTAATTGATAAAGTCACTTTTACGTGAAAAAAAATTAACACATTGATGAAAAGTCACGCAACTTGTTATACTTCAATTTGGGTGCAGTTACCGTATATAGATAAAAATTTATGCATCATGCATAGATTATTATGGACCCTTGGATCATTGGATCAAATTGTAGACATCAATTGTTATTACTCAATACTCACCACTCAATACTCAATACTCAATACTCAATACTAGATTAAAAACATGATCCAATGGCTTATGTAGGCTTATGCATGGTACATAAGTAAAATCCTTATGCATATTAGCTAAAGCCCTTCAATTTATCAAAAAATATTAGTGCTTTTTATGATAGAATTGTATCATTTATACTAAAACAATATTATAAATATATGTATATGACAAAAAAACCTGAGACAATTATGATAGAAACATACATTAGTTTGTTATGAGAAATATAAATTTATCATTCTTTTTATATTTCTATAATTTTATATTATCATTTAATTTAATTAATACACATAACATAAAGTTTTATCACCGAATCAAAAGCAAATTTTTCCTCTTTATAAAAACCTAAAAGCATTAAACGTAGAAACTTTAAAGCATTTGACGGGAGCGGTCATACATTTTAGGTTTGGAACAATGAGACAATATCTCACATAGTTTTAATAAACTTCATTCTCTAACTATGTTTAATTTCTTAATTAAAATTAGATTTTTCGATATTCTTAGATCTAATTTTTTATTTATCTACTGATAAATACACTAATAATTGTTAAATTATAATTTTATTTATTTATTTATCTACTTATAATTACTCGATATTCCTAGAACAAAAAGATTTTTCTTTTTTTCTCTTTCCTATATAAAATTTAATAATTAATTTATTTTATTTATTAATTTTTTTACTAAAGCAGGCCACATGTCAGGAAAGAAGTGTACTTGCAAAATTTTAAAAACATATCAATAATTAGTTTTTAAATATTTTATCTTTGCTTTTGAATCTTTTGACGAGGTACTGTCATACCTTTTAGATTTCTAAAATTTGTAAATTTGAAATTTGATGGACAGCTGTGATATATTTTAGGTTTGAAAAAATATAATAATATCTAAAATAGGTTTAATAAATTTTTAAAATTAACTCATTTGGATTCAACTGAGGTTTGTTAAAACATCTGAATTCACGGGTTGATTTGAACATATTTATGAGGTATAAGCTATTGTATAAATGTTTGATATATATATATATATATATATATATATATATATATATATATATATATATATATATATATATATATATATATATATATATATATATATATATATATATATATATATATATATATATATATATATATATATATATATATATATAAAGGAACTTTATAAGTCAAAATTAGATACATGTAATATGAAATCCTGACCAGACCCGTACGACAGCACGGGTTTCATACTAGTTAATATTACAACTAAAAAGTGGTCATTTATTATTAATTCTCAATGAACAAACTTCTTTTGAACAGACTTTGATTTTGTACTGGCTTGTTCTATCATGATGGCAGCCCATTTAATTAATTTGGAAAGTTAAGTAACATTTACAATATATGATGGCAGCCCATTTAATTAATTTGGAAATTTTTAGTTTTTATTACATAATACTATGTGTATATGAATTTAGAGATCAAGTGTCTCTCATGAAGCTTTAGCATAGTGTCAAAATATTTAGCATGTGCCATGTCCATGCAAATTATAAAAAGTTTCTTGAAACTTTAGCATAGTGTCAGAATATTTGCTTGAATATTTAGCACGTCAAGTGACTCTCTCATAAAACATAGTGATCAAGTGACTCTCTCATGAAGCTTTAATATAGTTTTATTACATAATATTATTTGTATATGAATTTAGTAATCAAGTGACTCTCTCACGAGTTTAAACCTTGAACTTGAAGTAATTAATAGCAACTGAATTCAACCTCAAAAGCATATGTTCATAAAGCACGTAGCTGACACATAAGTTGAAGCTCACTAGAAGCCTCGATAGATATATTATTGTATAAAATATTTATAAATTAGTCAAGATTCACTTATACCATTGGGGATCTAAATAAACTTTTCACTAAAAACTACTATTGTTAAGGCACTTAGAAATTACCATTGGAGATCTAAGTAATATTGGTCAAGCTCAAGCAACAAAGTTGTCTTGGATTCTCATATGGAATGTTTGGTGATGCTCAAGGAAAAATGAGGCTTCAAGACAAGTTCCCAATCTTCAGGAAAAGTGAAGCTTGCATGCAAGGTATATTGGACAGTATAGTTTTTAGTCTTTTTAATATGCCATTGATTTTCAAATTTAAATGTGTTGGCTCTTTTCTTAATATTTCTCTTGTGAGGCAGAAATATGATGGCTCTTTCTTAAGAAATGTGTTGGGTCTTTCTTAAGAATATATAAAAAATGAACCAACTGTTATACTGTATATTTTTTTTATTCTATAATTTGACACGGTGAGGCAGAATTTGGTATGTCTTGGGTGTTCTGGTTTGGAGGCTCATTCTATAATTCTTATTTTTGGCTTTCTTGTTTCAAGTTGAGGTACATATTATGAAAAAATTATTGCTCAACAATGTGACTATATGTTTGCCATCTCAATATCTTTGATATAATAGTACATATACAAATTTACTTTCCATCTTTTAAAGAAATCATATCTTGATATTAGCTTATTATGTAAAATATCTATTTAATTATGTACTTTGTAAATGTTGATGATTTCAAATGATCTCTCTCTCCAGGTAATTCCTAAACAGCCAAGTGACTGATTTGGTTCCACCAAGGTTTTTCGTGTGTATTTCAGTTTTGGTGGCTCTTAGCACTAGGTGTCTCAATACATTAAGCATGTAAACTGATTCGGTTCTAACAAGGTTTTTCGTGTGTATTTCAATTTTGGTGGCTCTTGGTACTGGGTGTGTGTAGAGAGCATGGTGCATGAACACATTGGCATCGTAGGATTCCTACAATTAAAGTAAATGTTTGCAGGTGTTATGCTGTGTTTTTTCTTTAAATTTTCTACTAGCTTGTAAAGAATAACTTCTGGGTCTCGACCATGATTGATTCTTGTAAATAATAGAAATAAATGTAATTAAATTTTTTATTGACACAAATTGATTTTACTATGTATTTTTTTGTTATTTGGGCTATTATATTTGTATTTTAGAATAACAGATTTATTATTTTTGCAACGATATTCAGATTATTAAAAAACTACAAGGGAATTTAATAGCGCATTTCTGGAAAGTGCTATTAGAGTTAAGATGTAAAAAACAGGCAATGATAGCGCTTTTTTGAAAAATATTATTAAATTGCTCACTTATAATAGCGCTTAAAAGCGCTATCATAGCTACCAGACTTATAATAACGGGGGATTTAATAGCCCTTAAAAGCGCTATTAAAACCCCAAAAAAGTGCTATTATATGTCTTTTCTGGTGTAGTGGATGATGACTTTGCCAATTTCGGGGTATCAAATGGTAGAGACACATATGTTGTGAATATGCTTCAAACAAAATTATCATGGAGGAGGCGGGGTTTAACGGAGATATCCTGTTGTCATGCTATCACTTGCATTTGGTATAACAAAAAAAAGCACCAGAAGATTATGTTTCATCGTATTATAGGTAAACCATCCTATATATAGTCTTTATAATTCATGACATTATGTAACCATATTAATGGGATTGTTTTGTGTGCATCTAGGAGATTTACTGTACTTGCTACATATAGTCACATCATCTTGCCAACAAATGGGCCACATCTATGGTCAATTAGTGGAAACACATCCATTACGCCACCTTTCATGTAGAGAGCTATTAGACGCCCACAAAAGAATCGAAAAAAGGCTAATGATGATCCTAGAAGCACAAAAAAGTTGCCAAGAACTCTTTAAACTGTGAAATGCAAAAAATATGGAAATATGGGACATAACAAAAGAATATGCAAAGGGAAGCGAGCGAATGAGAGATCCATTCCTAAGGGTGGCATTAAGAAAGCAATAAAAAGGAAACAAAGAATGTTGGGCAAACTTTCATAGAAGGAGGGTCGCAAGCACCAAGAAAAACTCAAGAATAGTTCCACAATAGGGTTTAAATTACCCGTTTTGAGCCTGTAATAGTTTTTGTGAAGTAAACCGGTTTTGAGACTATAATGGTTTTTGTACTATTACTTGTTTAGGAAATGAACATATAATGTTATTGTATTGTAAATTGAATCCGTTAACATATAATGTTACTTTTTTTTGGAAAATTAGAACCATTATTATAGGATCATTCTGTGCAAAAATAACAACCCTGTTATTTAATCTGTTACATCTCTGTTACAGGATCATTCAGTTTCAAGTATCAAGTAC
Organism: Vicia villosa; assembly: GCF_029867415.1. Taxonomy (NCBI): domain Eukaryota; kingdom Viridiplantae; phylum Streptophyta; class Magnoliopsida; order Fabales; family Fabaceae; genus Vicia; species Vicia villosa. The sequence goes on from NW_026706577.1 coordinate 19,208, forward strand.
AAGTTCAGTTTTTGTGTCGAATAAAACTCTGTATAATGCTATTACAATTTTTGTGCCAAGTTATAGGTCAATTGGTTTAAATTACAGTTCCTGGTGTAAATTACATGTCCAATTGTGTAAATTACAGGTTCAATTATAGGTCATGTATTGTTTGTGTAAATTACAGGTCCAATTATGTAAATTACATGTTCAATTTTAGTAAAACATTTCCAAGTCCAATTGTGTCAACTACAGGTTCAATTATAGTAATCCAGGCCCAATTGTGTAAATTACGGGTTCAATTATAGTAGAAAATTTCCAAGTCCAATTGTGTAAATTACAGGTTCAATTATAGTAGAAAATTTCCAGGTCCAATTGTGTAAATTGCAGGTTCAATTAAAGTAGAAAATTTCCAGGTCCAATTGTGTAAATTGCAGGTTTAATTAAATCCAAAAAGAACATTTCCAACAAGAACATTAACCATTAACAACAAAATTAGATGAACATTACAGTGGAACATTACAATAGAACAAAATTAGATGAACATTATAGTAGATGAACTAAAAAATTATGTTACTGGAAAATGTTTGTTGCAAGTAATGCAACAACTAATAACATTACAAACCCTAATGCCAAACCCAAACACCAACCCATATACTTAATCTTCAACTTCAGAAAATCTTCATGTTTCTTTTACAAAGATTGAATCACATCATTTTTGTTTTTCAAAGATTGAATCACATCTTTTACACAGATGTTCATGTCTTCATCAAACCATTCAAAATAGTTACACCCTTTTTTCCTCATCAAGTTAAAATTCCCACAACCATAAAACCTTCCTCCATAATTCTCGTAGGTCCAAGAGGTCTTCAATGGAGACTTAACCTCACATCAACATCTGATCCCTATTCTTCTTAAATGAGATTTATTTGTAGAAGCAAATGAGACCCTTGGCAACATGGAAAGAAAAAAATATGAAATAAAATTAATTGTTGGTGAATGTTGTAACATCCCGATTTTCTATTTTATTTATTTAAGTAGCTATTTTGTTATTGGTATAATTATTTAATTATTACTTGGTGTGGTAATTAATTATTTGTCTGATATAATGCTAATTGGTTATTTGAATTATTAGTATAATAATGAGATAATAGTTATTGGGCTTAATTGTTAGAAATAAAAATAATGACGGGGTAAATGTCACTAAATCCATTTGATTAAAGAAGGATAGTGAGGGAATTAGGTTAGTTCCCTCATAACTTTCATTTTGAGAAGAGACGTGAAGAGAAATAGGAGAAAAGGGAGAAAGTGAAGAAAAACCTAGAAGAGGAAGATTTACCCAAAGGTAAGGGGGAGAATCCTCATTATAATGGGTATATATGTATTCAATGGGTAATAGTATGCTTAGGTTGTTCATCTCTTCAATCTCTCATAGTTTCAAATGTTAGGGTTTGTGAATCCATGAAATTTGGGATTAAATCATGTTGTATGTTGTTATAATGTTAACCCATGAGTAGAAACATGATTAAGAACCTTATACATGTGATTAATTGCTGTTTGGATGTGTTTTGGTTGGTTAACACCAAATTTGGAAAGTGCTGTCAAAATTTTCTTTTTCTCCAAAATAGGCAGAGCGTGCGTAGCGCGAAAGTTTTTGACGCAACGCGCGTAGCGCAAAAGTGGGCGCGTAGCGCGGCCTGCTATGTAATTTTTTTATTTTGATTCTTTGACTTAAGATCCTGTATGCTTATGATTTTATATGGATTTCCACTTATTTTGATAATTTATTCAATAATGTTTGGATAGGATTTGAATCGAAATTGAGTATATACATGTTACATGAGTTTGGTAATTGTATATGATGCATTTGGTGAATGGTGTGAATAACATGAACTGACTTGTGTGCTATATGTTGTGTGTAATCAAGAAATGCTATGTGTACGCCTTATTGATGATAAATGTGTATTGTGCAATGTTTGGTCGATAATTCAAATTCTGCGAATTATTGGGATATGCTTGAATAGGTAAGGTTGTGTGATAATCTTAATTGCATATATTGTGAATTGTTGTGCATGCATTCATGGGGAGATGATACTCCGGTTGGATTTGATCCTTGTGTGGAAATAAAGGTGTGGCTTTGTTACTTGGTGGATCGGATCTGGTGAACTAAATGTTCATATTTCGAGGGTTTTGGTCTTGTCCAGATCGGAAGCGTGGCTCTGGTTATTGAATGTGAAATCGGGAACAGTTAGCTTGATGTTCACATGGTACCACATGCATGAGTCACATTAATTTTATTTGGAGTCACATTGATTTGCTATGTGATGTTTGGATTAATGTATGCTTATGTGATAATTGTAATTCGTGTTGTGTGCAATTGTTGTGGAACTCATTTACTTATGAAGTGTGATGAATTGTTGGATTGATGTGTATTAATTTCATTGTTCATATTATATGTATTAATTTATGATGTGAATTGTCATCCTTCTATTTGAATGATGTTCAATGCGACATCGTGCAGGTTTTGACAAGTAGCGTGCTTGCACGAGGATTTAGCCGAGAAGCATATCGGTTATTTATCATTTTGTTAGGTATTAAGTCAATGCTCATATCATGTAACACGGGGGATATTCCAACTCATGTTTTGGATGTTTGAGATATTGTTATGAACTCTCTTAGTCGATATTTTATTGAAATATATTATGTTAGGTGTCCTTGGTGCCTATGTTTGGATTTTAATGATATATTGTGATTGAATATGATCATTATGATGGTAGATGATTATAATATGGGATGTAATCATTGAAATTATTTTTGAGAAGTTATAATTCTGTTGCGATATGCATATTGATGAAACATGAAGTCTTAAATATGTATTATAAATATGATCGGATACATGTTATGTACGTGTAGGTTTGGAAACGACATGTGGTGTCCTTTTTAAATAGTTTAGCCGCCGCTTCTCCAAGAAACCAGATGAACACAACAATAGAGTTAGGGTTAACGTGATATTTGTGTTGTTTTATAATTATATTATATATTAATATATTATAAAATCTTTAAAATACAACTTAAATAAATATAAAATAAGTTGAAATAATGTGTTGCTAATATGGTACTGCCACGTCACCATTAACATTGCCTCATCATTAAAAAGTTCTCCCAGATTGGAATGGGGAGTTTATTTCTCAGTAGAAAAAAAATAATGGGGCCGTGTTAATCGGTTTTTGAAATGAAGAGCCAAAAATTGGAAAATGAGCATAATAAGGGGGTTAAAGTTGCAATTAACCCTAAAAGTTATTAACTTAAAAAAAATATAAATTGATAAAAGAGGAGATTTAGGGATTGGAGCGAGAAATGTCGAGATTGGCAAATACTGAGAATCAGGGATTGAGAGTTCTCGAGCATAATGTTAATGAATTGTAGAAACTAGATTTTGTAAGCACGAATTTGTAAATCGAAATCAAAATTGAAATCGAATAATTGTTGAAGAGAGACGAAAAATAATGTAGATTTGAAGATGGAGTAGTGATAAAATACATAAGATGAAATAACGAACTTATATGTTGCGACTAGGGATGTCAATGGGGCGGGGCGGGACGGGGACGGGGGATACTTTCCCATCACAATCCCCGCCCTCAAATTTATTCCCCATCCCCGCTTCGGGTCCCCGCTACGGGGAAATTTTTCCCCCATCCCCGTCCCCGCGGATCCCCACGGATCCCCAAGGTTCATGGGGAGATCCATAAACATGAATTTTTATTTTTTATTTTAAATCAAATTAATAGTAAAAGCTTTACAAACTAACCACAAAAAATTTAAAAATTATTCCTTTATGATAAATATATTACTTTAACAATATTTAATCTATAATATTGAGTGTCATGACCATAAAAATTTCAAACTAAAAATATGTTGAAATAATAATTTGGATCCCACTCTTTTACTAACAATACATATATATTTTAAATTTGTGTATAAGATTAATTATATGAAATGAAAAATAAACTTACATAATAATTTAAAATTATACATAAATTAAGAACATTATGCTATTTTAGGCGGGGCGGGGACTCCACGGGGCGGGGGATATTTACGCCACCCCCATCCCCGAAGTGCCTTCGGGAAGACTTTGTTCCCCATCCCCGTCCCCGTGGGGAGAAAATTCCCGTCTTTGGGGCCCCAAACAGAGAATCCCCACAGGGATCCCCATTAACGGAGGCAAGTTGACATCCCTAGTTGCGACCAGAACGTAGAGGCGCTCCAAGAAGAATGACAACTATAGGGTTTTATGAGGAAAGGACTTTAGCAAGAAACTATATTTGTTTTCTGGGTTGAAATGCGTCTACTTTTTCTAATTTATTAAAAATAGTTATAAACTTATTTATTTTATATTATATTATTCATCCATTTATTATGAAATATATTTAATAAAATTATAATAATTAATGGATACAAAATCTTAATATTAAAGAGTAATTTTATTTTAAATCAAAGTAATAATTTGCAAAGATTTAAATATCATTAAAGGGTAATCTTAATTATATTCAAAATAATTTAATTTTTATTTAAAAAGTGTTGATATCTCATTCTTTTAAGAAGGGTTGCGTTCAAGGGGCGATTTTGGAGGCATTTTTTAGGGTTCAATTCTTCTTTGGAACCGATGTCCGGCAGACCTTCTCACTGCACCGTAGGTGAGGAGGCATAACTTTCGCAACTGGGTCCCTGCATTGGATTGTTATTCGTTTAGGAGAAAACCACAAGGTGAAGATGGAGTTGAAGTGGTCTCGGTTTACTTTTCCGAATTTCTTGACAACTGTAAGGCTTAGGAGTTTCAAGAGCTTTTTGGTTGTATAGGGGAGGTTGTGGAGGTTTCAATTGCTCCAAGAAGGAACAAATTCGAGAAAAAGTTCGGGTTTATGAGATTCAAAGATGTGGAGGATGCGCGGCTTCATGCAGTGAAACTAGATAATGTGTTGATTGAAGGCAAGAAGATTCACGCAAATTTTCCGAGATTCGAAAGAGGTAGGGGCGATTTTGGGGATGGTCGTAGCAAGGGGTTTAAGGGTGTTGATCGTTTGAACAAAAATAGTCATCATTCTTCTGTTGTTGGTGTTGGGGCAGAACCGTTTCAGAGGAGTGGTTTTAAGACTTTTGCGGAGGTAGTGTCATTTTCAAGATATTTTCAGTAAAACTCGATTCTATTATGTTTGCTACAATGTGAAGATCAAAAGCTCTCAACTGGTTGCCATTTATTCTTTGTATAAACCATTTAATTTAGTATTAAAAAAATTAGGGTTCTTGAAGTATTCCGAGAAATTCATGAGCTAGAGTATGAATAAATTTATGAATGATACATGGTTGAGGTCGTGTTGAAATTCTGAGCATGTTTGGTCTTTACATCATTGAGAATGGTTGTCTAAATCACAAACACGATTTTCTAAAAATCTTTGTGTAACACCCTTCTAAACCCCCGCGGAAATCAAAATAAAAATCAGAGTAAACATAAAACAAGGGTGCCACAATTAAGAAAAATAATGAAAACCATAAGTCGTTCGTCATGCTTTATTAGGAACGATTCACAAAAATTATCAAAATACATCATCCAAAACAATAAACCAAACGATACATAATCCAAAACAATAAAATAGAGTATCATAAGTAATTCTTAAGTCTATCGTTCCCTAGTGTTACAAATCAGAGCATGACTCGACACGGACTACGGACTAGCCTATGAGCTATCCTCACCAAATCAAGATGCCGCTACTCCTTAATCTGAAAATATCAACATGTAAGGGTGAGTCTCATTCGAATTAATAAGTATTATACAGTCATAAGTAATAAAACATCATAGCATTATCATTCACCCAATCATAACATGTATTCAGATTTATAACAACTGATCAACATCTCCCTTTTGAATTAGGAAAGGAATGATTTGACGGGAACTTGTCGCTTTCGCGTACTAAGAACCGAATTTACCCTTTAAGTCTACCCCTTCATTTGTCACATATTGAAAATTGCGCATTGCGTTAAAGTAGTGAACCTATTTTTAAGAAATCTATTACTTATCTTAGTAGAAAAGTGATTTTAACTTGGAAGATTTAACTTAAAAAGATTCTTGGCTTCCAGCCAAGAATCAGATTTCAAACCCACAAACACGTCCGAAAATAGTTTCAAAATTGTTTTTCTAAGAATATGTTAAAAATCCCTAGTTAGCCAGACGAATGGCTTTCGCTCTTTTCATTCAGTTAAGAACTAATCTAGTTTGATCTTAAGTATGGACGACTTTTGATCTTACCCATAAACATTAAACACAGTAAACTAGTATTAAAAGTTAAAACATCCTCAGTAGTGTTTCTATTAATATAACATTGGAACACGATCGTGATACGATCCTTACATTCTAACCCTTATAAATTTAGCCACACATGGAAATAAATGCGAGCCTATAAAAAATGTAGGCTATGGTAAAGCAAGGTAAAATAAATAGTGCGAGCCTATAAAACGTGTAGGCTATGGTAAGAGCAAGGTAATGTAAATAAAATAAAAGCAATAAATTAAAACTTTCTCCAACGGGAGTATTGGTTCTGGTACAAGGAAATAAAATGCGGGAATGTAAAAGAAGTTTGATGAACTTTAACCAAAGTGCTCCAAACTTCGACTACTTACTTTATCTACACCGCAACTGCTCTTCGATGTGAAGGGACTGTCACTTTAAGATACTGATGGTATATGGCTTAAGTGACTAAGCTTGGATGAAAAACGAAATGAAATGAAGTTCCTATTTATAGAGGTTTTTGAAGTTGCGTAAAGACGAGCATGCCCCTCAACTCCTTTTGAGCGGGAACCATTTTGCAAAGACCGCCCCCGTGGGGGGGGGGGGGGGGGTCCGCGACTGCGGAGCAAGCCAACGTGGAGATCGTGGGAACGTGGCAGTTATCCCTCGGGTGGAATCTGGTCATGTCACTGCACTCCCTTCAGCGGCTGCGAAGCAGGACGCCATGTGTGCAAAATGACTGAAAATTCTCCGTTTCTTGGGCTTTTTCGCTCGTTTCTTCCAATAGAGCTTCAAATGGACCTAAAACCTAATAACAAAGCAAATAGAAGCATAATACATGAAAACAATAATAAAAACTATTGGAAACATGTGATATTCGAGTCAAAAACATAGTGCGATTCGGTGTTATCAGCTCCCCGTTCTCATCAATAATAACGTCACATCCCTAGGTCTCGCACAAGGCAGGGGTGAAACAGTCCACTTAATTCACGAGCTTATCATAACTAGCCTGATCATTCTTGTCCAAACAATCCAGCCTGAAAAAGTTTTGCTCGGTAGCCAGGTTAAAATGGTCCCTAATCCAATCAAAACGAAACTTCTAGACCCGATGCCTCCTCAATTGACCATCCTTGTCAATGAGAGGCTCCCCTTTTTCATCAGTCCTGACCTTCAAGTCAAACAGGGAAGCAAAATCCGTCTCCGACAGCGGCTGAATCACATAAAATTTATCCTTAAAAGTTCGTATAGATTCGGAGAAATCCTTAAACAACTTCCTCGTCTGCTTCAGGGATACCCAGCCCTACGGCCTATCTTAGCACTAATGTTGTAGATGGAAAACGACGTAGAATAGAGAAAATCGCAAACAATCTCAAATGGCAGGATGAAGGCTATTGAGTTCAGATGGAGCTGCGAGGGCACCAAATCCAGGTGGGACAAAATGGCCACCTGGAGATCAGTGAAGGGAAAACAAAGCTCCGACTCCTTAAAGACAAATTTGTACATAGGGAATCGATCATTATTAAAACTCGAGTAGATACGATCATTCTCCCCCGAGAAGTGGATCAGCAAGTCACCCTAATCTTCCGCCGAATCTGAAATATCATTCCCTTCCCTTGCTAGGCTCCAGAGCGATCCAGTCCTCAGAGGTGTCATCCTTCTTGATTAGGACCTCATCCTCAACTTTGTTAACCACATTCAACCCGAGAAACAGAGGAGATAAAATGAACTCGACTATCAATCAAATTCACCCTTCCACCGCTAGTCAAGTGAAAAGGCACGAGGACGATGTCCCCGGCCAAGGCCTTTAGTTAAACGATAAACAAAGTCGCATGAGCATCCTCCCTAGCTTACTCAGGAACATTCCCTGCAGGCAATCATAAGCCATCATATGGAAGAACCTCCCCGACAACTGAATTATGGGCTCGTTTGAAACTTCATTGGAAGCTTCATACCAAATCCACCAAAAACTTCACAAAATACCAGAAACACATGGAAATCACTGGCTACTAGCTCGCTCAAACGGCCAAGGGAACAAAAATCCCTAAAAAGTCTAATATTTCTTTCTCACCGACAGCGGCATCCCAAGTGGCCCAACTGTATGTCGAGTAAAGCGTGGCCATCACCTTCCTTGGGAACATCCTCGGACAAACCGCAAGATATCCCCTTCTCGAACAAACAACGAGCGCAAAATGACGTACCTTTTCTCCTCGGCACAAGGACTAGCATTAAGTCATCACTCATCTTCCCGGAAGCAACGAGATGGGGGACTCTTGGGGAACTCTTGTTCTGGACTAGTCAAATGGTTGAGCATGGTCCAACCCACCACTGAGTCCAAATGGCCCAAGTGAGTTGGCCCAATCAGGATGGGGTAGCAACATGCATTTCTCCCTCCGCCCCCTCCCCCAGGAATGCATGGTTGGCTAAATCACCTAGACGACCAGATCGTTGCTGCCCTCAAAACTACTCTTCTACCCGCGCCAACGGCTAGTTTCTCCTTGCCTGCATCACGCAAAAATTCCTGACAGTCACCTATTTTGGGTCCGGGTCGCCAACGCATAGTCCAAAATAGGGACCAATGGTCATGCGCTGGGGACATTATAAATACCCTCTCATTTGAGAGGGTCAGGTATTCAATCTTATCCTAAACACTCTCATGTATCTTTGCATCCTTTTTGACTTCATCATCGGAGTGCCTTGCTGGTAGTACACCCCCTCCTCCTCATCACCAATATTGTACGCGAAGTCTCTGGCTCACTTCCGGATCTAAGGTAAGATTAGATCATAAAACATAATATTTATGATTAATGATCAGCATGTTTTTCTGCAACGTAAATCATGCAATCAAACACAATATATTCCTTGTAGCCCCAACCAACCATTCGTCTCTTGCCACCACCACGTCCACCAGACCACCACCACATCGCCACCATTTTTATCCACTCTATTTACACTCGATCTCTCGTGTCTCGTTTTTTTTAGTTGTTAGTAATATCAGGTTTGATGTTCTTAAATTGTTTTCACTCCTTAATCATTGATTAATTAGCTTTTGTTCTCTGTTTATGATTTTTGTCAAAGGTAATTTAGAGTTTAATTTTCAGTTGAGGGAATTTAGGGTTGGTTAGACTTTCATCTCTTTCTTTGATTGTATTACTCGAGAACCATTTTCCATAGCTATTTTTTTCTTGCTGTTTCCTATTTCTTTCTTTGATTCCAAAAAAAAAAAATTAAGTATTAATCCGTAAGATGAATCCTTTTTTTTTAATAAGCAATTTTATAAGATATCGCACTAGGGGTGCAACCCTTACAACAAAAACTCTAAAGAGAGTTAAAACAGTTTAGAGGTAATTTATACCAATCATAAAATTGTGTCCTAGAAATAGGATCACTACCACCTAACCATCTCCAAGAAAAGAACAAAATGTTGGAGATTACCGTTTCAAAGCTAAAAGAAGCATTCTCAAAGATGATTGTATTTCTCATCAACCATATACACCAAATTATAGCTAACCAAATAGAATTTAATTTAATTCTTGTTTTGTGATTCTTCACCTTCTCTTGAATGCAACCGAAGCTTTTGAACTCTTCCAAATTAAACTCCACTTCTTCACCCAACCAATTGTAGACCTTCTCCCACACCTCTTTCGAAACATTACAATGAAAGAAAAGGTGTTGCGATGATTCCGGATGATTAGAACAAAGGACACAATCTAGAGAAGTGAAATTAGAGACCCCCCTATGAAGCAAAAGATCTTTTAAAGGAAGGCGACAAAGAATCTCCAAGAAAAAATGTGGACCTTTTTCGGAACCTTAGACTTCCACATTGTTTCCAACAACTTGATAGTATGGGTTGGCCAAGCATTGTCTTTGGCACTAGAAACCAAACTAGTAACGCTTGCAACCGAGAAAACACCGGAGGGATTAAGTTTCCAATGAAAAACGTCACTTTCCGAAGTGATCGGAATGAAGCTCTCCAATGCTTCTTTTAAGTCCCTCAATTGAGTAACCAAATCCGAGATGGTACCGTTTTGATCGGGAGAAAGGGGAGGCAAGTTCAAGATGGACATTCCGTCAATGCCGAAGAGATCATTGATATTCCAAGAGAAGACACCATTGGTCCATAAGAAAATATCGCTAACCTTGCAAAGTTTATTGGTTGAGATATCGAACAAATGAGGAAAAATATCACGAAGAGTTTGATCGCCCAACCAACAACTATGCCAAAAGAGAATGTTGTTACCATTCTTACACACACAACTGATCCAATCGGTAAAACCTTCAACGCTATCCTCCTCTTTAAAATCATTAAGGATGATATCTCTCCACCAACTAGAGTCACCCCGATTTAAAACATCCCCACAAGAAGCTAGCACTTTGAATTTCGGATTATGGTATCTCAATAATAGAAATCTACTCCAAATGGCATTATCCTCCTTTAATATCCTCCATTTCCATTTGAGTAGGAGAGCTCTATTAATGTCACCAACATCTCTAATGCCTAAACCACCTTTCTCCTTAGGTTTGCAAACATTTTCCCACTTCACCCAATGAATACTTCTTTTATTTGCATTCCCATTCCACAAAAAATTACTAAAAAGACTTCTAATCTCTTTGATAACCTTGCTCGGAGCTTTATAAAAAGAAAGGGTGAAAATAGGAATTGCGTTAAGCACCGACCCAATGAGGGTCACCCTTCCGCCTATAGAAATGTTTCTCCCCTTCCACATCGACAATCTTGCTTTTATGTTGTTAACCACGTCCTTCCACACCTTCGACTTGTTAGCTTTTTCTCCAACCCAAATGCCAATAAATTTAAAAGGAAATGATCCTTTTTTGCAAGATAAGAAGGAAGTGGCGGAAGAATAAAGCCAATCTCCAATGTTAGTACCAAAGAAATTGCTTTTATGGAAGTTAATTTTCAATCCAGAAACAAGCTCAAAACCTCTCAAGATCACCTTCATGCTCCAAAGATTGTCACTTGTAGGTTCTCCAATAATTACGGTATCATCCGCGAATTGAAGAATGTCCACAAAATCATCTTCACCATATTTGAAAGGTTGGAACTCCCCCACCTCTATTGATTTCCTCATGATAGCACTAAGACCTTCCATAGCTATAACAAAGAGAAAAGGAGAAATCGGATCGCCTTGACGAAGACCACGATGAACTTTAAACTCTTTAGTGGCACTACCATTCACCAAAATAGACATGTGACTAGAGAAAATGCAAGATTCCATCCAATTCATCCATCTCTTCCCAAACCCCATTCTTCTCATTATCCATCTTAGGTAATTCCAAGAGATATAATCGTAAGCCCTTTCAAAGTCCACTTTAAGTAATAAACACCCCTTCTTATTTCTTTTGGCCCAATCAAGGATCTCGTTAACCATTAGGACTCCATCCATCATGCTCCTACCCGGAACAAAGGCGGTTTGGTTGGTTGAGATCAATTTATCCAAAACACCCCTTAATCTAGCCGCCAAAATCTTCGCAAGAATCTTGTAAATATTCCCCACTAGACAAATAGGACGGTACTCGGACAAATCTTGAGGATTCTTCTTTATAGGAATAAGCGCAAGGAAAGAAGAAGAAATGGCTTTGACAAGCGTACCTTTTAAGAAGAAATCATTGCATAACTTCACCAAATCTTCTTTAAGAAGGTACCAAAATCTTTTGAAGAACTCCAAAGAAAAACCGTCCGGCCCCGGACTTTTGTTCCTATCACACGACCAAATAGCCTCTTTGATCTCTTCCTCGGAAAAGGGTTTTTCAAGGTCCAAAGAATCCCCTAAAGGGATCACTTTCAAATTGATCCCTTGCGGTTTCGGTCTAGTACAAAACTCTTCTTTAAAGAATCCTTCAAAATGCTTGAAAACAAAGTCTTTGATATCCTTGACCTCTTCTATTCTCCCCCCTAGTCTCCATGGAACAAAAAGAGTTTCTTCTTCTTCTATCCTTTAAGGAATTATGGAAAAAACGAGTGTTGTCATCCCCCTCGGTGAGCCAAAGTTGTCTCGACTTTAATCTAAGGAGCCCTTCTTTTTTGTTTAGATTAGTCCAAAAGTCCTCCACCACTTTCAATCTTTCCTCAACCACCTCTTCCGGAGCGTTACCTGCAAAATGAACAAACAAGTTATCTAGAGAATGCATCTCTTTCACATCTTTGTCAATCTTAAGGTCAATCCAACCATAAACCGTTTTGTTCCACCAAGAGATCCGACTTTTAAGGATTTTCAACTTTTCAACCAAGCAATAATCCCCTCTCCCTTTAACTACAAGTTTGTTCCACTCCCCTTCAACAAAATTATCAAACTCCTCATGCTTTAGCCATAAGTTATTAAACTTAAAAGGCTTAGGACCCCAATCCTTTCTATTATTTTTCAACCAAATGGGCGAATGATCCGACACATCCCTCTCTCCTATATATTGACCATCCACCTTCATGTCTTCTATGTAGCACTCGGATAAAAGAAATCTATCAATTCTACTCATAGCCTTCCCGTTGCTTTTGAACCAAGTAAACTTGCCACCTATTGTGGGAAGATCCACCAACTCCATTTCCCCTATGAAATCGTTGAATGATCTTGTATCCCTACTATAGTCGCTACTAGAAACACCAATTCTTTCATCAAGAGAAGAGATAGAGTTGAAGTCACCCCCAATGCACCAAGATCCAACGCTGTTATTATTCTTGAACTCACAAAGATTCTTCCATGTTCTTCTCCTAGTGATTTTGTCGCAAGAGGCATAAACATTGACATAATAAGTGAGTTTTCCATCCTTCTCCACACATAAACCTAGAAAGCCTTCTCCTCTAAAGCTATGAATGAGAGAAAAGAAGTCTTTCTTCCATATTGTTAGAATACCACCCGAGGCTCCATTAGCATCCAAGTAAGACCATTCAACATCAACGCTTCCCCACAACTCTCTAACCAAGCCCAAACCAATTCCACTAAGTTTCGTTTCTTGAATAAAACAAAGATCAACATCTCCCTTTTGAATTAGGAATCCGACTCTCTTGCGCTTAGCCCGATTCCCGCCCCCTCGGATATTATACGAAAGAATTATCATAGAGGAACACAATTTAGAGTCCCCTTTTCCACCTTCACACCTTTGTGATCTCTCAACTCCATTTCCTTCAAACATTTGATCGGATCAAAATTGTTTGAAATATTTATCATCCCCAATCTAGACATAGAATTCCAAAGCCCCTCAGAAGCGTTGTTGCTCACGCTATTAATTCCTCTTCTGTTGCAATTTCTAATATCCGAACTTGAAGTTGACTCACAAGATATTGGTATACCACAAGAAAGATATTTCTTTTTGTTTTGATTGGTGTGTTGAAGATCAGTGCACTATTGGTTTGGCTCTCTAAGATGAGCCCCACTCAGAATTGGATGAGTAAAATCAAGGACTTTCTCACCTAAGTCCAACACCTCCCTTATTTTTTTCCTAGACTTTTTTGAATTCTTTACTATTAGGCATGGATCATCAAAACTCAGCTTTTTAATATTTCTACCACTGGACCCTTTCCTCTTCCTAAATAAATTTCCTCTCTTCAATTGAAGAGAGACACGCTTTTTAAATGAGCCTGAAGAACGTCCATTAGAAGGCTGCGAAATGCTGTTGTTGAATGAAGAAGAGTTCTTGTCCACGTAAGCAGAACTAGTAATAAAATGTAAGCTGGGCCCATTAGTTGCCACGTCATTAAAATCTTTTCTCCCAAAATTATGAGTGTTAACCGGTTCAAGGGGAAAAACAGTTTCCGAGTGGCCCCCACTCCCAAAAACCAATTCCAACGTTTCTTTTTTTAATTTCTCACCAAAATTATCATTAATAATAATTCCTGCTGGGCCCACATGGAAAATCTCTTTTACCTTCTTACTTCTCAGCGGCGAGTTTACAGAAAACGCTTCCTCTAGGGCTCTGCTGCCACTCTTCATAGAAATAGGGTCTGAAGAAATAGTCTTCCCTAAAAGGGGGTTAAGATTGTCTGCTACAGAGTCTGAGCCATTAAAGCTTGTACAAAAATCCTTCTCCTTTCTTGATCTGTCACCTTCACTTTTCTTTGTTTCTGACATTCTCTCACCAACAGCTCCAGGCTTACTAAACGTTTCCCGATGCGATTTGACAGGTTGGTCGAAGTTGTTTCCCGGTGGCCGCTCCATACTCCGGTGATTCAGATAGGCTGGCGGCGAACGGACAGAGGCCAGCGCGTCGTCTCTGACCGATGGATCCGATGAAGACACAGATGCTTCTTCGTCCGAGGAAGTACGCTCGCACACAGACAAGTCATCGTTCGTCTCTTTGTGGTAAGTAACGTCTTCTATAATCAGTAAGTTGAACCATAATCCATCAATACAAGTTTTGACTATGTGCTTGATTGTGTCCGCCAAATCTGTGTAGATCATGATGTTAAGAACATCCAATCTGTTAGGTTTGGTGTTAATCGTTTCTGGGTTTACAACTTTCCCAATGTCTGCCAGGAGAAGATTGATGAAGCTCTCGTTCCTGACAAAGCAAGGGATACCATAGATGGAGATCCACACCGTTCTCGCGCACTCCGCATCCGTCTTCTTCCAGTTTCTAACTTCTTTGAACCACTGGTTTTTCCACTCTTCTTCTTCTGCTAATAGGATCTCCAAGTCACCTTTGTTTTCCTCCTCCAGAAGGCATAAGTTAGGACCCAAAGCTGTCGCAGAAATGGAGAAAAAACCTTCTTCTAAAAGACTTTGTGTTACTCCGAAAGCGAGTCCTGGACTTCGGACTACACCAACTTTGGCCTTGCAGAATTTGTTGGATTCGACCTCAGAAGAGGAATAGAAGAAAGTCTTGCAAGCTTCTTGGGTTTCTGCAGACACCTTCAGTTTAGCTCCTAAGGTTGCTTCCGCATAGGAACGAGATGGCCCAGAAGCTGTGATGTTAAAGTTCTTGCTCTCCTTGATTTGTTCGGATCCACCACCAATGCCGATACCAACACACAGCTTTTGATTATTTCTAAGGTTCTGATGTACTTCTTTCCTTTTGATCTTTGATATGTTAGCTTTTAGTTTAACTCCTTCTAACCATATATTATCCATCTTTGTCTCCAGGTTCTTCTCATCAGTAGCGTTGATGAATCTAACGAATCCAAATCGGTTGCCTCTCCAATCTCTCTTAGGAGGTATAACTATCTCCTCTATCAATCCTAGATCCTTGAACTCCATAAACAAATCTCTAGCATTCCATTTGTCCCCAAAATCTGTGATAAAAATTGTTGTTAGCAGGTTCCTCTTCTCACCATGATCCTTTTTGAGAATGTCCCATTTTGTGGCTCCTCCTACCCTCCTGTTCCTATCCTTCACCTGAATCCATCCACCATCCATAGTTGCTCAGTTGAAAAAGAAAATACAGAAAAGTCAATCTCTCTTGGCACTCTCCGTAAGATGAATCCTAAATCCTCATTTGTACTACTCTTTCAATTGTAATATGGATCCAATGGTATTTAGGTCATTCAAGAATTGAAAATATTTTTAATATCTGTACCCAAATTTACAATTTTGCTCTTTCAACTTCAGCATTAAATTAAAGAATTGAAGGCTAGCGGTGTTAAGTAGATCGATCATATCATATCGGTAATTTTGATGGGAATTTTGATGCTACATGACTGGATCAATCATATCGGCAATTCAGTCAATACAACCTATTTCCTATATATCAAATAAAAAAGATTAAAAAAAGAAAGAAAGAAAGGTGTTAATGAATGACAAAAAAGCCCTCAGGAATGAGTATGAATGGCCCAAAATCCCTCAATTAGTTTCACAATTCTCGGATGACTGATTCAACAAAAACGTTATTCTTGTTACTTTTTTTTGTAAAATATTTTACAGTCATATATCTCTTTTAGGGTTTACATCTTGAAAACAACCTTATTTTTTCAGCTTCTTTTTAACGATCATATCATCACCTCTCTCTTAATCTCATTCTCACTTCTTTCTAACAATCATATCATCACCTCTCCCTTCGTCTCACTTCTCCAGCCATCATGTTTTCTCATTTCTTTTCCAAATTGTGTTTAGAATGGAAAATTTTATTCATAAATTTTATCCTTATTATATCAAGTCAGGTTCTCATATCATATTGGCCAAACTTCCATTTACAGGTAAATACGTTTTTTATTTTTCAATGATCATCGTAGGGACGAGTCACTTTAAGAAAGAGGATGGCAAAAATTTTGATAATAATTTTTAAAAATATGTATATACATGTTTTTCTATCAAAAATTTATATTTATATATAGCATTATATATATATATATATATATATATATATATATATATATATATATATATATATATATATATATATATATATATATATATATGTATATAAACGAAAGAAATAAAATAGGTTTACATCTTTGATATATAAAACAAAGAAATTAACTAGGTTTACATCTTTGATATCATATTTATTTACCTTATATCGCCTTTCTTCATTCTATGAGCATATTTTAGAAATTTTAAAACAAAACATAGGACATGTTTAGCAAGAAAGATTCTAATAAAAGTATGACAATGATAAGGCCAGACATTACGTGTTGACATAGTGGTTAACAACTGGTTTACAGCCTGTGATAAAAAATGTGAATTCATTAATATAATTTCTTTAAATATTAACCAAAGCCTTTTCAAATTTCAATGATATTTTCTTTAGAGATGAATTTTATTTTAATGGTTTATAGATAGATAAAAAAATGCATTATTAATTCATAAAGTTTATTTTTAAAAATCTAATCCAATCTATTTATAAGGTAAGTATCCATCAAATATACGACTCCATTAACAAAACTTTAATGAATGAATACTCATTCATCCATAAAATTGATTTTAATTTTTTAACTTTTTTAATTTTACAAAGTGTATTTTGTTTATGGTAATTTTTTAAGACTCTCTTACACACATATTGCTTAGTTGTTGGTTTTTTCCCTGCCTCTCATACGCATATATTGCTAGATTTTTTTCACACAAGATGCTTCAACTCAATATTACCGCATACAATCAGTAAACAAAGAGCACATAATAAAGAAAAGACTACAAAAAGAGCAAATTGTACTAATGCTATAACCGGATAATATGGTGCAGGAAATTGGCAATCTATTTGGAATTATGATACCAAGCTATTTGAGGCAAAAAGTCCATTTCAAAATGGCAATCATTGGAGTAGGACTCTTGACCTTTGCTTTTTTTATTGGAAATTTGCATGTCCTTCGAAGAAGGTAAATGTTTTAATTTGTTTCATATAAATTCTTCATAGAGTTTATTTAATATTGGTAGCTAAGTAGCATCGACACTTTCGATAAAAAATGTGTGTGCTATTCAAAACTGTAATATTTAATTATGGTGCATGCTTAATTAATTAATTTATTAAAAAAAATCACAGGTGTCAATATGTCATTACTGATGTCGTGTTTCTAATGTCTATCTTGTATGGGCGGCTAGATACTAGTATTTAACTTTTAGTAATTAAGTTTGCAGCTATCTATATTTAATAAATATGCCACTTTATATATGGTTTTGATTAGTATTTCTTCCTGAATAATTTGTGTGATTTATATTTTATTTTCTTAAAAAAAAAAAACTCTTTTAAAAGAGGCTAACTATACAAAGAGAACATGAACCAGAAGATCTAAAAAGATTTTTATTTTCTTTAATTTAGTTTGGTGTGCAAATTTTCATCATTTTATTTAATTTATTATAATAGCTATTAGCTATGATAACTTGGATGATTTAGATGAACATAACTATTTTTTCACATAGCATGTGAATCAAAATTCAATTATAATTTGAAATTATAAACTTTAATAAATTTAATCTCTACTTTACTAAATAATTTCAAAATATAAGTGTAACATTTTATTCAAAATTCAATAAAAAAATTAAAACCTATATTACAGCGGTATTATTTATCACAATTGAATTATATAATTTGAAAATTACAATACTTTGGTAATTATCAAATTTATACTTAACCGATTTTTCAATTAACATAATAATCCATATTTTATTCTGCAAATGGTTAAAATATGTTTTAGGAGAAAATGCTAAAAGGTAAAACAATGTACCACTGTAATATTGTAATAATAACTAAAATGAGACCATGTTTGTATCAAAAACTTAACTAAACATGTATAACATCAACATTTATCATATTAGTCATACAAGTGTTTACACATATCGAGCTTCAAAAAACTTATAAATATGTAATAAATTATTTTCATTAACTATTCTAAATTGTCTTACAAGTACATATGTCAGTAAAATAAATCAATTCAAACAAATTTTAATTGATGATATAAAGTGTTAAAAGATTTTTATCCTCTAATATGTTTGGTTCGTAATGTAGGAAAATGCGACAAGCCGAATGTTATATTTGTCCTGGAACTCGAGGAGTGAATGAAGAAATACTCTTGAGTAATTTGTCCGAAGATCTTAAATGGAACACCATGCTGAATGAAGAATTATTCTTGAATCATTTCCCCGAAGATCTTAAAATGGAGATCAAGCAGCTTTATCACCTTTAGTAAGCCTCCTATTAAAAAGGTGTATGTGAGACATAAGTTCAAATGCTCATTTTAGGTGGTTAATTGTGTTTAAATAGAATAAGAGTAAACATTTTATTATCATGGGTTTTGATAATTTGGGTCTGGTTTGGAAGATTATTAATGACATTATTACCAAGACATGCAAAATAAAAACTGATGATATTATTGGTATTATTCTTAAAGATTTTCCGTGCATCATCTATTGATTTATCCAAGTCAATTGATTATATTTGAAAGTGATTTAACATTGTTCAAACATGAAAACAATTTATTTGAAAGTGATTTTGAACATAAATGACCAATGCATGCAAGTGATTTTTTGGAGAATAATTAAACACTAAGTTTATCAATATAAATTCATGCTTGTACCTTAATAAATTAAGATTAATGCTAGTCTTCATAAAGTTGCAAACTTGATCCATATCCATTTTGCTCATGTTGTTTTTTTCTCATCCTTTGATATATGCACATAATAGTTGTCTTCATTAAAATATAATGTTGAAGAAGCTTGACTTCACATCCTTTCTTCTTCCCTTTTTCTTTGTTCTTTGTTGATGTTTGAGGCCAAAGGATGTTCGTGCAAATTCTTTCTAAGGTTGATATGTTATGATTTCATGTTTGTACTATATATTGTTTGTTGACTTCGAATTGATAATTTTAGTTTATGTCTTATGATAATGGGAGAGTTAAATTTTTAAACAGTGTTGAGGCCTTTTGATAAGGCGAGATTGATATGATGAAATATGGTGATATCTTATGATAAGGCACAAATATAAATTTGTATAATTGAATCCTATTGTTCATTTTTATTTGTTGTATGTGTGTATTGGGCTAGTTTTAGATCAGTTCAATAGAGCGAAAGTTAGAAAAGTTGGATAAAGTTAAAAAGTTAAAATTGGAAAATCAAAAATAAGTTGAAATAAGTCGAAATAAGTCAAATAAAGCGAAATAAGGCAAATTAATTGTAGAAAACACAAAAGTATTGGTCATCTTGTTTCAAGCATAACATTAATTTTGTAACTCCGTTTGACCTGCACTCAGTTGTGTTAGAAATTTTGTAACTTGAAATCAAATAAAGTTTAAAAATATTCGATGCTTAGTGTCATACCCCAAATTTGACCACTTTATTTTCAAAGAAATCAAATAATTTTCAAAATTTGAGTCTTATAAATTTCTTTGGTTTGTTTTAAATTTTTATACTAACATTTTAATTTATATATTAGAAGTTAGTTTTTTTATATTATTATTGTTAACTCTTTTTAATTTACTATTTAGATTTATTCTAAAAGGGGTGTATATAGAAATTATTAAAGGCCCATTTTGCAATTTGGCCCATAACTAATTTGTTTTCAATAGGATAATATATAAAAAAAAAGAGCATGTATTTTGTTGTGATTAAATTCATTTTTCGGTTTAATAATAAAGGGAATGTCATTTTTGCTACTTTTAACTTAATTAGTTATTATATGATTAATATATTTGTTAATTGAATTAACTAATTATATTTTAATTAATTTTAACAACAAATGTTGACTTAGTCAAAGAGTCAATCCAGGGTTGACCCTGTTCATCTCCCTCATCATACGACAGCGGCGCCGCACCAGCCAGGTGAAACCCTAACCTAATCTGCATTGGCCCAAATCCCTGAAATCAAGCAAGATCGAATCGGAAGGAGAAGGATTCATTCATAAACAGATCTTAACAAACAATCAAATCTTGAACACAAAAGGAAATCGGAATCAAACAGAAATTGAAAATTGAATAAAAGATTTTATTGATCAAAGATTACAATAAATCAAATCTGAAACTAATTGAATCAATCACAATTCAATAATTAAATCAAATTCTTCCTAATTGAAAAAAAACCCTAAACAAATTTCACCTAATGCTATAAAACGGAAGAGAAATTTTTTTTCTGGGGGGAGAGCCTTGAAGCCGCGGCGGAGAAAACCTCGAGATCTTCACCAGACCTGCACACGGAGGAGAAGAAAGATTAGAGGGAGCGTACACGTACAGAAATTGAAGACTACAAGGTAACCGAATCGAACTTAGCTTAGGGTTTTTGTTTGATCTCGTGTTTATACATCGTTTGTGTTTGATTCTGGATTCGATTATGGGTTAGATTCATAGGATAAGGGATTAGGGTTCATGCATGTGGTATTGTTTTGGGTTTAGGGATGAAGATGGTGGATGGGGGAGATGAAGATCTCCATCGGATTCTGGGTTCTCGCGGTGGTTTTGAGGGTGGCTGGTGGTGGTTTACGGCTGTGTTCTGGGTTGGTTGAAAGAGGGAAGAAGAAAAGGGATGAGAGCTAGAGGGAGAGTGGGGCGGAAGAGAGAAGAAGAGTGAGGGGATTGTGTTGATTCTGGGGGGGAGAACCGAAAGAACATAGTTTCTTTCTTTTCTTTTTTTGTTTTTTTGTGTTGTTGTTCATTGGCCAAGAGAGGGTAAAGAAAGCTCATGGGAAATCGCTGTAACACACAAACCAATGTGTGTGTTGTTGGGAAAAGTAAAGGAAATAAGGTTATCTCCCCAGATCGAATAGATGTGCGACACGTGGCCATGCCCAAGCCACGTGATTAGTCTGCTTCGCGGATCATGTACATCAATCTTACTACGGTCCTCACCTGATGATTGCATGCAGACCGTTGATGATAACCCAGGTGAATCCAAGCCACCCGTTACGCGTGATCGCACACTATAAGCCATGCACCCTCCACACACCCAATCAAACGGACTAAAACTCTATTGGGCCTAACCCAATGTTATCCACACCCGGCTTCAGTGACTTTCACGCGGGAAAGTCACCGTAACTTTAAGCTAATAGCTGCCATTGGATTAAATAAAGGGTTAAAAAAATTCCAAGTCACTTCTCTTTTTAATTTTAGAAGCATACCAATAATATATTTCAGTTTTATTTCTCCACAGCTACAGTTCCTTTTCTCCACCGTTTTGGCCGCCGTCACAGCCTACCGTTCCTTTTCTCCACCGTTTTGGCCGCCATCACAGCCGTTGCCACCGTCGTACAAATTGTTGTCACCTATTTCTTCTCTCTTCCTTCATACGACACATTCCTCAGCTTTTAGCAAGACTTTGTCAATCACGGTAAATCTTTTTGATTTTGTTTACAATTGATTCCGCCGTCGTTGTCGCCGTCCACAAATTGCTACCATTTATTTCCGTTCTCTTCCTTGCGCTGCTTTCTCACTTAGGTAAATCTCTATTATTTCGTTCTTAATCGATTCCTCATCGGCATCATTAAATTATAGGGTTTCTTTTGCACAATTCATTGTGTATATCTCATTACATAAAATCATTAGAAGTTGATTTATTTTTGTTATGGTTCTAGTTTTTCTTTGTATTTTCTATACAATTGATTCTAAACTGATTGTAACAAGTGATTTCAATTGATTTGTGTAGCAATTGATTCAAAATGTAACAAGGTACCAAATTGGTGTGGCTGCTGTAGCAAATTGTAACAAGGTAACAAGTTAGTGTGGTTGCTGCAACAAGTTGTTACAAGCTTTCAATTGATTTGAAGTTGTTACAAACTTTTTCTTCTCTTGGTGTGGTTGTTGTAACAAATTGTAAAGCATTCAATTGGTTCCAAGTTGTAAAAAGTTAGTGTGGGTGCTGCAACAAGTTGTAAAGCTTTCAATTGGTTCCAAGTTGTTACAAGGTTGCTGCAACAATTGGTGTGGTTGCTGTAATAAATTGTAAAGCATTGAATTGGTTCCAAGTTGTAACAAGTTAGTGTGGCTGCTGTGACAAGTTTTAACAAGCTTTTTACCAAGATTGACAGCAAATACACAAATGGATCAAGACAACTCTGCATAATTAGTATAATAGGATTATAGAATAATAGAAAAATTGTAAATTAGTTGCAACACATGATGAACTTTTAGTACTGTTATTTTTGTATCTGTCATATACTATCCTTTTGTAAGTTTCTTTTATGAATATACACTAGTGCAGAAATTACTTTTTACATCGGGCGAAAAGTACTTTTTACATCGGTCATGGGCCCGATGTAAAGCCAGGCGATGTAATAAGTCTGAGACATTTTACATCGGTTCAAGGCCCGATGTGAAAAATTAACATACCACATCGGTTGAATCAGATGTCTGATGTGAAAAATAATGCAATTTTTTATTAAAAAAATATGCGCCATATTTTACATCGGTTTTCATCCACGCCCGATGTAATAGATTGTTTTTACATCGGTTTTCAGCTTTGCCCGATGTAATAGACCTGCTTTTACATCGGTTTTAATAATGCCCGATGTAATATGTTTGCTTTTAAGTATATAATGATTGTTTTTCCTATTTTAACCTGTAGTTTATTTTGTACCTAATTTTCCATATAAGATTTAAATACCACACAAACCAAAGTTTGGTCGCTATTTTGCATATTTTTCCAACAACACACAGACCACATTTAATTGCACCAAATTGCTAAGATTCATATATATATATATATATATATATATATATATATATATATATATATATATATATATATGTCAAAATATACAAAAGCATTAATCTAGGATACACAAGTGTACAAAATGATAAGCAAGGTTTACACACGGTTTACTACTACAAAATAATAACACAAAAAATATCGAACCATTTAGGTCCTTTCGCGCACTTGAAAAACCAACATGCATCCACGAGAAACATAAAGTTATTCTTTATATAACTTAAAGAAACATTTTGCCCAACAGAGTCGCAAATCATACAAATCTTTAGCACCAGAGAAGTGCATGGACTCGGCCACAATCATAACTCCACTATTTTGCATGGTACTACAGTCATCCTTTGACTTTATATAAAAGGAAGTTTCATTAATATCATATTCACTCCAACTAATTTGAAATCTTTAACTGATACAAGCCTCTTGACATTTGATGATTAACCATCCGAAATTAATACATACAGAGTTAAATCATTGGGATGCCTATAATAGTCCCTCTTTTGGACACATTTGAGAGAACAAAAGTCTCTACATCCAAACACGTGGCATTAAATTAAATCATAAAAATTATTCCTAACAGTGTTTGCTTTGTTGTATAGTAATCTATTTTAATACTTAAGCAATAGGAACATGTTTAAGACATAAAGTATTACCAACCTTGAAATTTCAAAATCAATAGTTCTGCTCGGTACCGGAAATGAGTTCAAATTTGTACTTCAACCTACAAGAACAACAGTTGATCCTTTACATCATACTCAAATATAATTCAACAATTATAAAGGAGTACTAGTAGCATTAAACAAGAATCATCTGCAACATACCAAGAATATATCAAAACTTGAAAGATAAATAAAAAAACTATCTCTTACTTTAAATTTACTTAATTATTTATTTAGAGGTCTGGTTTTTGTTTGTCTATATGGTTCAGCGTTATTCATGACTATCTAAATAAAATAAATATAGTATGTGAATATCCAGCATGTGAATAGAATAACCAGCAAAGTCCAATACTCATGTAATTCATGACTATATAAATAAAATAAATATAGTATGTGTCACAAGTTATGTTCAAACATCATAAATGCAGTTAATGATTCTTCTAGATACCATGTGTCAACAAATACCATTTTTTTCTTATATTATTAACTCCTGAGCCATATTTAATATTGAGTTATAAAACAAAGCAATTGAGTTATCCTGCCACTTGATATAGCTTTTTCTTATACTGGTGGCATGAATTAAATAAGTTTTATATTGGTAACATGCTAAAACAACGTTTAGAAGTCCATAAAAGCTTGGTGAGAATTGTATACTAAAAATGAGAAAACTAAACCTGCATATTTTGTTAGTCATATCTCAATGATTAGAGATTTGAAATTACTATTTAACATAGCATAAAGCTACTGTTAGCTACTTCATATCTTAATAATCCCTGTCAATATAATGAATCAATACTGCAACACTCTCTTCCCTAAACACACACAACATCACTAAAACAAAAAAACTCAACACAAATAATCTGGTACAAAGCAAGATAGGTCCAAGTAGCTGATTTAAATACAGCAGCTTTGCGATTTTCTCCTCCATGACCACAACCTGCAAATGTCTAACCAACGAACCAAAATAATGCATCCAACTTCCTCGACTAGAAGAAAAGGCAGTTGCTGCCCAAGCAGAAAAGTAACACAACTACAACTACAGCAGACCAGAGATACACGACTCTAGAACAAGATACTATCACAAATAGAAACCAAAAGAAAATGACATGCTTTGGAAAATCGAAACAGCTAACAACAGCGTAAAGCAGATGCAACCCAGGATTTGCACACGACACTTTCCAACTGTAATTCCTATCGCAGCCATTACAAGATAAAAACCAGTCCCATGAGAACATTTTCCTATGGATTTGCCTATGGGTTAAGTGGTATCTCTACTGGAAATGGAACTTTAATAACAACAAAATTGGAAATATAAAAAAGATACAATGGGAAAAAAACAATAGAACAGCAGTAATTGTATATTAAAAAAAAGACATGAAAGAAAATCTAGGATCGAAGCGTTACCCAAAAACGCGAACACGAGCCGGATGCCACGAGATTGTTGTTGCTATTGAGTTGTCGACGTGGTACAAGCGAGGATGATGAGATGATGATGAACGGCGACGTGAGTTGAGCGATGTCTACACAAAAAACTGAAACAACACAGCAACCACAGTTTCAAGTCAACACAACAAACCACAACAATTTTTTTATAAAGAATGAAAAAAGGAAGAACATTACCGCGGCGGACCTGCAATGTCGTGGCAGCCGGATGACTCGCGGTTGAATGAAAATTTTGAGCGGCCGGATGACTCGTGGATGGTTCTTGGTTGGACTCGCGGCTACGCGAAAAAAGAGGAACAAGTTGAAGAGAGAAAGAAGAGGAACGGATGAAGAGAGAAAGAAGAGGAACAGTTGAAGAGAGAAAGAAGAGGAACAGGAATCGTGTTTACAAAGAAGAGGGAATGTGTTTTTGTTTAGGGTTTTAGTGAAATTGTTTTAGTTTGAGAAGGTTTTCCTGTCGGTTGATATTATGGATCGATGTAAAGGCCCAAATATATAGCTGTTTTAGTGAAATTGTTTTAGGGATTTGAGAAGGTTTTCACATCAGTTGATATATATGGACCGATGTAAAGGCCCAAATAAAACGCTTTTACATCGGTTGCAATATGGACCGATGTAAAGGTGAAATTTTTTACATCGGTTGAAATCCATGACCGATATAAAATCCTTTATAACAAAATTTCTTATTATTTACGAAACTGCCACCGCGTTATTTTTCACATCAGTGGAAATAAATGTCAGATGTAAAATCCCTAAATCAATTATTTTTCACATCGGTGCAAAGTTAGGCCCAATGTAAAATCCTTTGACAAATATTTTTCACATCATATATTATGAAACCTGATGTAAAATCATTTAACCAAATGTCTTATTTTTAGTATTGATAATGAAATGAGGAAACTTTCTTCCATACAATTTTCTTTGTAACAATATGCACATATTATATCATGATAAGTTAAAAAAATATATCTAATATATATATCAATATATATTATCATGAATATAACATTTTCTAAAATACTGTCATATAACAGAATTCATGATTATATCTAATTCTGCTCCTATTGTCAAAATCTATCAACATGCATTATCAAAATATATCCAATTTATGGATATAACTTTTTCTGCAACACTGTCATAACAGAATTTATCCAACTTCCTTTACATGACATTCATAACATTTCCAACTTCTATATACACCAAAATATACCAAAATAATATATATATATATATATATATATATATATATATATATATATATATATATATATATATATATATATATATATATATATATATAGTACATGTACTAATTTACAAAAATATACCAAAATACAAACAGTACATGTACTAAAATACAAAAAAATCAACTTAATGATCTATTAACTTCGATCAGTGTAATCCTGCAACGTCTGTTTCGTCAAGTGGTGCCTACATTAAAAAAAATTAACATCATGATAAGTTATATTTAAGGATAGTTATTTTTTCAAATGAAAGTTATATTACCATCAAAAAAGCTGTAAAATTAAATTGGTCATCTTGAGTTTGTTGAAGCTCATAAGTTGGAGGTGCCGAACATGATACTCCGTCGACCATATGACTTGTTAGTTCTTTATCCTAAAATGATTATAAAAACTTCAAAGTAATTATAATACATGTGAAATTAAAATAAATGATTTACACATCAAATTATATACCTGAGAGGCTTTACTACATGGCTGCCTTTTAGGTGCAGCTTTTTTTTTTGCAATAGATTGCTTCTCAACCCAACCTTTACGCCGCTTTTGCAATTGTCCCTTTAAGCGAGTGCGTTTCTTGAATCCCTTTGGTAGCATAACATTAGAACTTGCAAATGTCGAGTTATCATGGCTATGATTGTCTTTGTCTTGTGAGTGACGTTCAATTATTTTCTTATGCATGAGATCGACAGTGTCATCAACAATCTTGAGGTCTTCCTCTTCACATGATGCTGCCACCTTTATGAATTTAGAAACAACATGTTTGGACATTCGAGTCCTAGACAATTTTGGATTGACTTCAACATCTTTTCCCCTAGAATCTTGCACGATACCATAACAAGCTTGTCTTGTCCACCTCCTTAAAATATACTAATGAGGAATGCTCTTAACATCATTTGCTTCAAGTACTTTCAATGCATGTGAACGAAGTATGCCAAAGGTCTCAAATTTTCTTCAACTACAAGTAATGGAAGTTGAAGCACGATCATATGATACCCTCCAATATCTTTCTAGGTTTTCCATAGAAATGATATATTCACATAAAGTGTGAGACTCATTTCTCTCTAATATCGACAAAGCTAAAAATTGCCTAAACTCGCTTTGAAACAATTCAAATACAGTGTGTGTATACTTTTCCCATTTGTATTAGAATTGGGCTCATCTCATATATTAACCTTGTAAGCTTATGTGAGGACTCATACTCACACCTTAATTCATTTCCTCTCTTCTCTTCAACAACTCGTTCAAAATGCTTAAAGAATTGTATGATATCCACATTTGGTTTCATACAAGATTTGAAGTGAGCATTCAAACTTTCACTGGTTTGAGTACTTCTCATGCCAAGTGTTAATGTTTCCTTCATATAACATGAAGCCCATTTCTTTTTTATAGCATAAACTGATTTGATCTAATTATTTTCTTGAACACTATAAGCGTTGATCAAGCTGATCCAAGCTGTTTCAAAATCCGCTTCAATGTCAATATCATACATGCATTTTTTAAAATCTCTTAAAAAATAACTTCCTCCCTTCATCAAGTTTCCAAGGTGTTTAATCCCATTTTGCAATAAGTGCCAAGTGCATAAGCCATGGCGAGTCTCAGGCATCACTTCAGCAAGTGCTCTGGCCATTGCTTGATCTTGATCAGTGAATACAGTCCTTGGATTCTTGTTGTTATGTGCTTGCAAGAATGTATCAAACAGCCACTTAAATGACTCAATTGTCTCATCATACAATAATGCAGCACCAAAAATTATCGAACCTCTATAGTGGTTAAAGCCACAAAATAGTGCAAGGGGTCTATTCGCATGATTAGTACAATATGTAGTGTCCAAAGACACAACATCGCCAAAATGCCCGTAATCCAAAATCATATTCGCATCACACCAAAACACATTAGTAATTTGTTCTTCTATATCCATTTGATATGCATGAAAGAAAGACGGATTCTCTAATAATTGTCGTTGAAAATATTGTGAAAGACATCCAACCTCTCCGTACTCCATACTTCTTTGCCTTCTTGCATTGATGTAATTTTTAACATCCACTCGTGTAAATCCAACATTAGCTCTATGTCCGGCATGTGTGCTCATAAGTTGAAATGTTGACTTTTGCCTTAATCCGGAGTCATCGGCCAAATCAATCTCATGTTCTTGTACTTCAGTTATTTTTCTATGACATGCAAGCATGTGCGTTGTCTCAGGAGATTGTAGAGAATGATTATGTTCCTCTACATATTCACGGATGACCAATTTTCCATTATTACATACAAGTGAAATTCTAGCTTTGCAATCAGTTCTAGTCTCAGCTCTATGAGTGCTAACAAAAGCATCTATATTCTTTCTCTTTCGTAGTCCTTCCTTAGAACAAACAAACCTGCATGATGATATGGTGTCGTCTTTATTCTTGTTTGCGTAACGTTTTCTAACTCCAAAACCAACATGTGCACTATAAGCAAGCCAAAATTGACTTGCTTGTTCTATATCATTAAATTGCATACCAATCTTTGGCTTCCAATCGTCAGTTAAAGAAGTCATGTTTGATTACATTATCTAAATAAAACAACCTGAAAAATATTTTAAAAAATTAATATTAGTAAACATGATCATGTGATGGTGTTGTTTGCTAAAGTATTGTTTTTAAAAGTGAATTCAATCAATAAAATACTGTCACCATTTCAATAACACACATATATATATATACACAAGTAATATAAAACTTAGGGTGTGGTTGCATCAAACAAAACAAAAAATAAAGAAAGTTAGTCTAATTTTATAAAGTGTTGCAGAATAAACCCTTTATTCATTCTTCAGTATTTTGCCACCGAATAAAATTAATTTCTCATTGTAACAGTGTGTGTTATACATAATGTAGAGGGAAAAAAAGTAGTGAGGGACATAACTCGTATGAAGGCAGAGAGAAGAAATAGGTGGCTGCAAGTTTTACAATGGCGGCAACGGCGGTGACGGGAACAAAACGGTGGAGGAAAGAAACAGTATCCTGTGAAGAATAAAAGCTAAAATAAAATAAAATTAGTGGTGAAACATGTATATATTATTGGTATGCTTCTAAAATTAAAAAGAGAAGTGACTTGGAATTTTTTTAACCCTTTATTTAATCCAATGGCAGCTATTAGCTTAAAGTTACGGTGACTTTCCCGCGTGAAAGTCACTGAAGCCGTATCTGTGTTGATTCTGGGGGGAGAATCGAAAGAACATAGTTTCTTTCTTTTCTTTTTTTGTTTTTTTGTGTTGTTGTTCATTGGCCAAGAGAGGGTAAAGAAAGCTCATGGGAAATCGCTGTAACACACAAACCAATGTGTGTGTTGGTGGGAAAAGTAAAGGAAATAAGGTGTGCGACACGTGGCCATGCCCAGGCCACGTGATTAGTCTGCTTCGCGGATCATGTACATCAATCTTACTACGGTCCTCACCTGATGATTGCATGCAGACCGTTGATGATAACCCAGGTGAATCCAAGCCACCCGTTACGCGTGATCGCACACTATAAGCCATGCACCCTCCACACACCCAATCAAACGGACTAAAACTCTATTGGGCCTAACCCAATGTTATCCACACCCCCCAAGTTTACTATATCAATGCAACATACACCCCCTTTGTACAAAGATCAAAAATAACATTTAATTAATTAATCTTGTGAAATTTTAATTGTTTAATTATTTTTTCTCTCTTGATGATTTAATACAATGTTCTCCTCGAACCGACTAAATCCATTAGTCGCAACAGACGAGAAATAATTTTTGATCATTTAATTTATTTATTAATAATATAATTGATTTTAATTTATTTATTAATAATATAATCGATTCTAATTTATCTATTAACGATATAATCGATTCAAGTTTAATTCTCTCCTCGACCCGACTAAATCTATTAGTCGCTTTAGACGAGAGATAAAAAATACATAAAATTCAAAACACATTTAATTTGCTGCCCGCGACGATCAATTTATCGATCTGAGTAACCAGCAATGCCCCTTAATCCGTTAGCTATACTGACCAAATCTATTGGTCATCGCATCTAACGGTGCCATATCAAATCAGGGTTGTACGCCCAAATACTTAAAACACATCAAACCACAAACCACAAATTTTCATCTCTTCAATACTGCGAAACTACGAAGGTAATTCAAAATACCTTTTCAAAACTGCGAAACGGTAATTCAAAATACCGTCAACACATTCATATCAAATTCTAAGGCGTACAATCTTGAGCCCGAACTACATTGACTCTGATTCTCCCTAAGGAGATACGTAGGCACTTGGATAACCAAGGCGAGTCCCCTTCCTCAAAATCTCATTTTTTCCCTATTCACTTCCTTAGCTATTAAACTTCCATAATTATTGCCATAAACCTTATCTTTACAATGTTAGCCTTTAGGAAAGGGTTGAGGGTGCCTAACACCTTCCCTCAACCTGATTATAATAACTTACCCCGAATCTTTAAAACTGTGTAGGGTTTCCTATTCGCCCTTCAGAATAGGTGGCGACTCTAAACCTTCAATTTTAGGGCAGGTTGCTACACTTAGAATACTATAATTAAGTTGATGATACTCCCTAGGGTGTGTCAGGGTTATGTTTTTTCTTCTTTGTTTTCTGGTTCTTAGTCCCGGTCTATTTTTTCAAGAAAGTATGGCAAGTCCTAGTCTCGCTCATCTTTCTCTAGAGGAAGAAGGAGGGGAAGACAATTTTTGTTTTGAGGTAGAAGAGGAGGAGGATGTTAGACCATAGTTTGGTTCTAATCACATCTTAGTGTTCTGATGATATAAATTAAATTAATTTTGTATAAGTAAATGTGTTACTCTAATTACACTATGCCAAATTTGTGTTTTAGCAGCACCCCTACTAAAGCGCTTTTAGGAGAAAGCGCTGGCATAGGTTTCGCTAAAAACAAAATAAAAAAACACACAAAAAAAGCGCTCTTAAAGGGGGGGGGTACGAAAGCGCTTTCTAAAAGCGCTCTTATAGGGGGGTACGAAAGCGCTTTCAAAAAGCGCTCTTATAGGGGGTACGAAAGCGCTTTCAAAAAGCGCTCTTATAGGTGGCTTATGAAAGCGCTTTCAGAAGCGCTCTTAAAGGGGGGGGGTACGAAAGCGCTTTTACCCTAAAAAGCGCTGGTAAAGGCAGGGCTACCAGAGCGCTTTCTAAAAGCGCTTTCATAGCTGTTTCATAATCCCGAATTTCTTTCACTGCCCATAACTTACGAAGAACCATCGCTGCCTAGAACTTCATTACGAAGAACCATCGCTGCCATCGCTGCCCAGAACTCCATAGAAACTCCATAGAAACTCCTCAAAACCGTATCTCATCCTCAAAACCGCCCAGAAAAACAAATACGAAGAGAAGACGAAGCTAAAACGAAGAACAAACCCTGCCCAGAAAACGAATTCGAAGCTAGAACGAAGAACAAACCCTGCCCAGAAAACGAATACGAAGAGAAGACGAAGGTACACGATTTATAGTTCTGTTTTAGGTTTCTCTGTAATTGTAGTTAGTTTAGTACTAAAAACGTAGTTAGGCTATTCTGAAAACGAATACGAAGTGGTATTGTATGGACTACTATGTGTTGATTTGAAGTCGATTTGTTCATGTTTGTTGGCTTACGAACCATTGCTGGGTTGTGATGATTTAGAGTGAACTGGTATGGAATTGTTTGCATATTTGGATATTCATGTGGCTGCTTTGAGATGTGGAATTAGTTTGTAAATTCTGTTATAGGTTTTTCTGTAATTGTAGTTAGTTTAGTACTGAAAATCGTTATAAGTCAGCTAAGTTTGTGGTGAAGTTTGTTACTAACTGGTAGAAGGCTATTCTGTTAGGTTGTTATGCTAATGGGAAAAAAGCAGTTGGTTTAAACTATTAAGGCTACTATAAAACAATTAGGGAAGTTAGTTATATGGTAGTTAATTTTAATGCTTGAATGAACAAGTTAGTAGTCGAGGTTAAATGAGTGAATTTCTTGACTTGTTCTCTTGCATTGCTTTTGGTTTGAACTGTGATTTTTTCTGTTAGGAATGTGAGTATGGATATATGATAGCTGTATGAACTTGGTTCATAGGTATGTTTTTATTTGTTTTCACATTTTTTTTATGTATATGGTATTGTATGGACTACTATGTGTTGATTTGAAGTCGATTTGTTCATGTTTGTTGGCTTACGAACCATTGCTGGGCTGTGATGATTTAAAGTGAACTGGTATGGAATTGTTTGTGTATTTGGATATTCATGTGGCTGCTTTGAGATGTGGAATTAGTTTGTAAATTCTGTTATAGGTTTTTCTATAATTGTAGTTAGTTTAGTACTGAAAATCGTTATGAGTCAGTTAAGTTTGTGGGAAGTTTGTTACTAACTGGTAGAAGGCTATTCTGTTAGGTTGTTATGCTAATGGGAAAAAAGCAGTTGGTTTAAACTGTTAAGGCTACTATGAAACAATTAGGGAAGTTAGTTATATGGTAGTTAATTTTAATGCTTGAATGAACAAGTTAGTAGTCGAGGTTAAATGAGTGAATTTCTTGACTTGTTCTCTTGCATTGCTTTTGGTTTGAACTGTGATTTTTTCTGTTAGGAATGTTAGTATGGATATATGATGGCTGTATGAACTTGGTTCATAGGTATGTTTTTCTTTGTTTTCACGTTTTTTTATGTATATGGTATTGTATGGACTACTATGTGTTGATTTGAAGTCGATTTGAGAGCGCTTTAAAGCGCTGTTAAAGGCCAAAAAAAGCGCTTTTGTTTGTCTTCCGTGTTGTAGTGTTATATGTTTCTCATTTCAGAAGATGTTCTAATACAAGTACCATCAGAACATGAACCTTATGTAAAGCTGAACAAACGCTGAAAATAAAAGCCACTGAAGTTCTAATGAAGTAACTTCTGAATGCACCAACCGCTGTAAACAAATTCTGATAGAAGTTGTGAAGAAAGTCACAATGCAAAATTCTGATACAAGATAGAATACCGTTAAAAACATAATGATTAAAATACGGCTGAAGCACTCATATGGAACAATTTCCAAGAATGATTGGAGAAACAAAAAGCACATGCAGTTCATTGGAGAAACAAAAACAAAAGGTAAACACGCAAAAAAAAAGAAGACACACAACATTTAATGCCTTCTCCAAAATCAATACAACGGACGAATTCTTGAAGCTATATATATATATATATATATATATATATATATATATATATATATATATATATATATATATATATATAGAAGAACTCTTGAAAAGAAAATGAGAGAGCTCATATACAAAGAAGAACACTTACGTGAACTCTTACGCTGAAGAAAAATATTTTCATCAAAAACAATCAGTTCACCTTTCATTCTTCCGTTTATTTCCTCTCCAAACATAAAGGAAAATCTTTCCCAATAATTATGCAAGAAAGAAACCAAATTCAAACACAAACAGTAGAAAGGTTCCAGTTGAGTACTACGTATGTGTAGGGTGTTAATAACTTCCCTATGTATAACCAACCTCCTGAACCCCAGAAAAATCTATTAGGTGAAATCCCCACACCTAGACACTTAGGGTAGATTGAGATCTATTTCCCCTTCATCTCCATTAGGATAAATTAAAAGTTCGTGTAACTAGGAAACACCCCCAAGGCTGCCTTCCT
This sequence comes from Vicia villosa, assembly GCF_029867415.1. Classification (NCBI taxonomy): domain Eukaryota; kingdom Viridiplantae; phylum Streptophyta; class Magnoliopsida; order Fabales; family Fabaceae; genus Vicia; species Vicia villosa. The sequence goes on from NW_026706577.1 coordinate 53,508, forward strand.
CCTTCCAAATCCCGCGTGAAGGGTTGTGCGTGCCGTTTCCGTGAAAAAGGGAAAGTAAAATTTCCACAATACACACGTACCCTTTTAATATTTTCATATAACGTTCATCAGGGTACATCTATCTCATATAAGCTGGTCCACACAACTGTGTCGCTTTCACTAGATGAACAACTAGATGCACCATTATGTCAAAATATGATGGAGGAAAAAATATTTCAAGATCACACTAAGTGATAATTATTTCGTTTTGCAATGTTGGTAAGATCTCAGGACCAATCGCCTTACTATAAATTGACCCGAAGAAAAAACACAATTTAGTTATGGTGCTTCTTACTTTTTCTGGAAAAATAGAACGTATCTCTAATGGTAGAAAATGTTCCATTATGACATGGAAATCATGTGTCTTTAAACATTTTAACTTGAGCTCTTTCATGGACACAAGTCTTCTGATATCTAAAGAGTATCCTTCAGGAACTTTAACTTCACTCAGAAACTTACACAATTTTTTTTCTCTTTTCTAGATAGAGTATAAGCAGCAGGTGGTAGATATGTTCGTCTTCCTTTCTTCCCGGGTCCTAATTCAGTTCTTATTCCCATATTTACCATGTTCTCCCTTGCTTTAAGGTTATCCTTATACTTTCTTTTTATCTTGAGTAATGTACCAATAACACTTTCAAATACATTTTTTTCAATATGCATAACATCGAGAAAATGTCTCACATACAAAGATTTTCAATATTGCAATTCAAAAAAAAATCGACCTCTTCTTCCACCCACCTTTGACAATTGTATGTGCAAAATGCTTGCCAAACTGAGTACACATGTATTTCACCTTTTCAAAAATTTGGTCACCTGACAATGTAGGTGGAGCTCTATGTTGTTTGGTGTCTCCATTGAATGCTTTTCTCCACCCACGGTAGTGATGTTTAGAATTTAAGAATCTACGATGACCGAGAAAGACATTCTTCTGACAAAGGTTCAATCACATCGTATCGGTTCCATCTTCACAAACAGGACACACACGTTGACCTTTAATGCTATACCCAGATAGATTCCAGTATCTTGGAAAATCATTAATTGTGGCAAATAACATCGCCCTCAAATTGAAACTTTGTTTCCTGTATGCATCATAAACCTTCACACCGTTCTCCCACAAAAACTTTAAATCTTCGATCAAAGATGTCAAGTATACGTCTATGTCATTCCCTGGTTGTTTAGGACAGGAAATTAACATACATAACATCATGTACTTACGCTTCATACATAGCCATGGAGGTAGGTTATAAATCATAAGAATCACATGCCACGTGGTATGTGATATACTTTGAAGACCATGTGGGTTCATTCCATCAGTAGATAATTCCAAGCGAATGTTTCTTGCTTCTTCTCCAAATTCAGGATAATCATTATCAATTTTAGACCACTGGAGAATCGGCAGGATGTTGAAACTTTCCATCAATAATTCTTTCATCTGCATGTCAAGTCAAGTGTCTTGCATCTGTTTCACTACTTAACATGCGTCTAAAACTCGGAATTATAGGAAAATACCATAAGACTTTTGCTGGAGACATTTTTTTCTTATTTCGAGATAAACACCATTTAGGGAACTCATTTAACAATGCACATTCGTTTAGGAAAAAAACGCAATCATTTGGACTAGGATGTATCTTATCATAGCTCATGCCAATAGAGCACAACATATTTTTGGCCTTATAGGTTCGATTAGGAAGAACATTATCCTCCGGAAGCATATATCTCATAAGGGCTAATAACTCTGTGAAACTTTTATCCGACCATCCATTGCCCGCCTTTAAGTTGTACAACATTAATACCGCAGACAATCTTGTGAATTTAGTGCAACCTTTATACAACGGTTTCTCTGCATCGCTTACCAACCTCTCAAACATTTAGGGAAAATCCTGAAGATCTTCTTCAAGTGCTTCTGCAATCTCTTCGACTCGATCACAATCATATGTATCGTATCATTATCATCTGAAGCATAGGTCGTATTACTCTTCTCCTCCGGTTCAACATTATCCTTACTTTTTTCACCATGGAATATCCAAAATGTATAACTTTGATCAATTCCATGCCGTAATAAACACAATTTCAACCCATCTGCGTCAACCTGACCCACATATCAACAACCTAAGCAAGGACAATTCATTCGACAGGGCTCTTCGACATGTTCAACAATAAACTTAACGAATTCCAATACCCCCATTATCGTAATCTTTTGACAATCGATTGACAACATCCATTTTTTATCTATGGTTTTACTACTAAGTAAGCTACACAAAAACTTTAATCAGTCACACAACTATAGCAAAAGAACAACTAATTACCTGTAGAGAAAGTCAACAACTTTTGGAAACCGGGGATGCAGTAGCGGTGATGAAATCGGACCTCAACTATACATAAACAATTACGTTCATTAAGTCCATTTCAAATATGTTCAAAACAAAAATCAACATTGTATTCATCGTTACAAACATGTTCAAAGTCAAGTAAACATAACGGCAAACATGATTATCAATTCACAAACGAAATCGGAAATCCAAAATTCATGTCATTGATTAATTCAACTTTGAAACATGTTAAACCAAGTTCCCAACAACCCATAATATACAAACTAATTAAGGTGTCCATTTTTTATTCAACTTTTGACAATCGATTGGAAGACATCCATTTTTTATCCATGGTTTTACTATTAATTTAGATAAACAAAAACACTAATTATTGCTAATGACCCATAAATTAGAGAATGAAATTTTGATCAATTAAAATACTTAGAGAATGAAATTTTGATCAATAAAAATACTTTTTTAATGGTAATCGAATACATGTACTTCTTTAAGATTCATACACATAACAACATTAAACATGAAAGCGTTCATAGCACTCAATAATATAACACAGAAGCAACATTAAACATGAAAGCGTTCATAGCACTCAATAATATAAGAGTAGATATCTTAAAATATCTCACTCATAACTGATAGAAAAAAGAGTGTTCATAGGGCATTGGCTAATATGCATAAGGATTTTCCTTATGCACCATGCATAAGTCAATCTAAGCCATTGGATCATGTTCTTAATCCAGTATTGAGTATTGAGTATTGAGTATTGAGTATTGAGTGGTGAATATTGAGTTTTGAGTGATGAGTATTGAGTATTGAGTAATAACAATTGATGTTTAGAATTTGATCTAATGATCCAATGGTCCATAATAATCTATGCACGGTGCATAGATTTTTATCTATGCACGGTGCATAGATTTTTATCTATGCACGGTAACTGCACCCTGTTCATAGTATCATTAGAATGGCGCATCCAATAGCAATGGCTATATTTTCCATTTGTTGTTATTTATAAGGGTCGATGTTTTTTTATTTCATGATCCTTTCATTAAACAAAGTTGAAATTTGTGGTAAGAATATATTCTCTACTATATAGTATTTATTAAAAGTGAATTGATATGTGACTTATTCTCTAACAAAATTTACCTTAAGTTTTGTGAAAGAGATAATGTTAATGTGTCAAAAATAAGATCCTGTCTATCAAATATATATTCTAACACCTATGCTAATTAGAGCCAATTTACAAAGTCAAAAGCCGCTATTTACAGCTACGAGCAGACTCCAATACAATGAAGGAAACACAAATTAAAGAAGGCATCCAACAGGGAGAATATCAAGTACATATTAAACATCACCTACAAGCAGCATCATGGAGTTGAGAGATGCTCAAGTTTGAATGTTGATATCACAGGACAGTTGATAGCAAACACAAAAGTCATCCATCTTCCATACACATTCCATTTTTCAATCCATCATATGCATGCTCATAAAATTTTTCATTCCCAAATTCTAACCCCATAGCTATCATGTTTGTAAACCAAAGGGAGTAGACACAAATCTAAGAGAATATCACACATTAATCACTATTAGGTTGTTAACTTGTATCATGTGAGAACTGTCACATAGTACAAAATAACTTATACAAAATAAATATTCTTAAATATGGAGAATAACAAGAAAACCATCAAAACCAGTTGAAACAAATTAAAGTTAACTATTACGTTAAAACAAATTTAATCCAAGTTACATATGAGTAAATAAATGGAAATCAATTTTTGATTTTAGAGATGAAAGTCGAAGCACTTTTTATGGTGAAAATCGAAGCACTTTTTATGGTGAAAATCGAAACAACGATGGAGAATGTCTCATCCTATCATGAAGACAAACAAATACATGAAATTAGGGTTGTTGGTCTTACCTTGTTTCTAAATGTTTGCGGCACAATTCTTCTAGATCAACTGTTGAACCCTCTGTATTATCCTTCTTAATAACAAACAGTAGCAACAATGTAAAACAGAAAGAAAATCCAGCCATATCTGTCATTGAATGGCAAGAAAGAAAACACAAATATGTGCTTAATTACTTAAAGCAATCTTAAGGAAGGAACTGTACTAAGTTTGGTTCAAAACTTAAAAAAGGCGAATTGACTCAGTTTAGATAATATTATCATTATCATTACAAACTTATGACAAAATAAAAAATTACAAAACTTTTAGCAACATCTGTAGGTTTCTTAAACAAAAGCTTATCATATAAGGTGAAAATAGCACCAGCGCTGCATCTAAGTGCTAAGAAAAATTCAATAAATTCATATTATTCATAAATACCGATGAGCTCCCATAACTTTCAATCAATCACAACCTCTACCCACTGTCAGTAGTAGTGATAACAGCAACAATGAAAATGAGAAGCCGAAGAAGAAAAGAAAGTGGATGAGGGGTGACTTAAGGATTACCTAGCAACGGCGCTACTGCAAGGTGTCCTCTTCGAAGGAGCGTGTGTGCGATTGACAGAGATGAATGAGTGAGGGTTGAATAAGAAGTTGCGATTGAGAGAGATGAAATCCAGAAACTTATTAATGAAGAGATTCGAGAGTTTGAGAGAAAATATGTTTTGAGAGAGATAAGAGATTCGAGAGTTAAGTGCTTCTGGAAAAAAAAATAGTTTTAGGGTTTTTAGAAATTAGAAATAAATGATCCTTGTAATACGGTGAACTGACTTTAAAGAAAGAAATGTGCGGATAGCATGAGTCGCCACCGACTTTTATTTTATCCAATAAGAAAGGCTAAAAGAACAGAAAAAACCTTTTGAGAAATTTTGAGTTCGGGGGGTAAGTTATACAAAGGGAAGGTGTAAGGCACCCTTTGCATTCATGGTTATCCATGGGCTCTTAATTGCTTAGCTCACTTGGTTTTTAAAATGTTTGAATTGTTTGATAAGTAGGGTGGGAATAGAAAAAAGATTCGTTAAGGACTTTAGCTTGTAAATAAGCGTAGCCTTGTTTTGAATTGATTTGGAAAAGAGGTGTGAAAAGTAATTTGAATTTTAGAGCAAGCAATTAGTAGCAACTACCCTAAGTTTGAAAAATCGTTCTTTTAGCTTTTCAGGCGAAAGGATCTATCTATACCATGAGAGAGCAGGAAGTCTTTCAATTGGATGTTTAAGGGTCATCGAGTTATCGTTCGCCATAAGACTGTTCCATGCCATAAAGTGGGCAGGTAGTCTAAGGGAAGGATATAATAGTCATTAATCTTTTTAGGCATCATGCGAGGATACCTTAGCAATTGGGACAATTATTCTTTACCGAGGCAACTTCAAGGGAGTTTCAATAACTTTGAAGGCAACAGGCAACATTGCTTTAGGTATCCTCGGAATCGAGGGACTTGACTATTTAGTGTATTTAGAGGCAACAAGGCAACAATATAAGGCAACAGGAAACAAGAAGGGTTACCTTAAAGGTGTGTGAGTGCAAACAATCACGTGGTTAACTTCAATGACATTTATCTTATAAGTTAGTGATCTAGGTTCAATTAATAATCTTGCACTCCCCACAATTACTAACCATGTAGTTTAAAATTGTAGAAATTAAAGGCAGGAATTAAAACCTACGCTATTACAATAAACACCTGCGGGGATGGGGGAATTTAAAAAGGCGGAAGAATAAAAGGAATCAATAATTAGTTTTATCATCTTGATCTTGAACCTTGATCTTCCTCGAACCCTCGATAGACTCTGAAAATTAAGAGGAAAATAGACAAGGGTGAGTGTAGGAGGAATTCATTAACAGATGAAGTAGATCCTAATTTAAAATAAAAATAAAATGGCATTAAAATAAATAAAGAAATAAATAAGAAACTTAGCTTTTGATTGGTAGGGCGCGTAGTCGGAAGATCTAGATCTTGAGGTAACCCTGAAAAGTAGGCGCGAAGAAGAGAAGTGTTAGTGCATTAAAGATTCATTAACTATTGGTATAAAACCTATTTTATCCCCAAGAGGCAAATAAAATAAATGAATGGGGTTGAACAAACCCTAAAAAGTTAACGAAGTCGAAAGTTCGACCAGATAGATAGCCAAAATAAAATTTACTAATTATAGGGTTAGTGGGCAACATCTACCAACAATGGATTTTTAAGGGAAAACAGTGATCGGTAGTCATGTTGAAAAACAGCTGGCAACAGCTGGCTAAAATAAAACAAGGGTATAAGAAAACCTAAATTGATTAATGAATTAAAACGGATGTGAAAAGGCAATTATTGTAAAAGAGATTTTGATGTTATGAGAAAAATAAAAATAAAAAGGAATAAGAAAACTTAGCTCTCTGATCAGGTGTGATGCGGCTGTGAGGGTCCATGGTATACCAGCATTCCTGGGCCTTCGAATCTAATTGCATTGGAGATATAATGGTGGTACGTGATGGTGCAGCGTATGCGCTGTGCATGTCAGGCGTACATAATTTACAAGCAAATAAAGCTGAAAAAAATGTGTCTGGGATAGGGATCGATCCCAGGTCTTGGAGATTGCCAAAGAAACGTGCTGGCCAATTATGTTGAATTAATTTGCTGTTAGTAGAATGTAAGCAAATAATTAAATATAAACAAAATGTCAATGAACGAAATTCAAAAGGCAGTCCACGTAGGGGCCCACTATCGCGCACGTAAGCCAATGAGGAAGAGAGAGAACGTATGAGACTATTGACCGTCCAATCGGAAGAAGGAAGAGAAACAGAGGTGGTTGACTAGCCAACCAGAACAAAGCGTGCGTGGACCCACACTATTTACCTTCTTCTTCCTTTTTTTGACCAAGAATTGCTATGAATTTGCTACAGACTGGCCACAGTTTTTTCCTAGGAGCACCTCGTAGCAAACCTGCAAAATTAACAACTCAGAAACGCAACGTTAACGAAGCAAGATAAACACCCAGGTTCACTAAAAAAACCCTTGGGAGTTCAATGGGCCTGGTTTCGTTTCATATAGCCGAGCGTAGCCATAGTTATGAAGCTTGGAGCTTGGATGCCCTAACAATGGCAAGTGATCGTACGTCTACCAAAAGCTGCAGATTAATGATCAAGTTGATCCTAATACACTCCATGAACACATTAGAATCGTTAGTTTGCGTTGACATACATTAATAAATCGAAAACAAAAAATTAACATAAAGAACATGAAGAACATAGACCTTGCATTCTGGGCAGCATGAGGTTCGAACCATGGATCAATCTTACCCTAAACCATCATGGGAGGACGCTGGAATGGATTAAGAACTCTGCAATTGTCTGAGGAAGGCTCACGAAAATTGCAATTTTTCTTGGTGTTTTTCTTTTGAAACCCTAGCCTTGTTCCTTATTTTTTCGTCCTCCTCTATTCTAGATGTCTTCACATATATATAATGGTTGGAATTAGGTTAGAAAACTTGGAGAGAAAGCATTTGATTGATTGCAAGAGATTTGATATAAAAACTTGTATTCAATCTTTCTATATTTAATTCAATCATATTTCTTTCATATTTCTTATTCAATCTTGACCATTGGATGATATTTGAATTGATTAAATATTTGGAGAATTGATTCATAAAAAATATCTCAATAAAACTTGATTTTATTTGATTTAATCATGAATTTATGTGAATAAATTCAAAAATAAAGAAAATAAAACCATAGCATATCATGAGATTATTTTATGGATCCCCTAAGTGATATTAGATTGAAACAAATATAGAAAGATTAATCTCTCAATCTTTTATCATTTAATCTTAATTTCATTTGATTTTATTTGAATTTAATTGATTTAATTCAAATAAAAATAAAATAAAATCAAGAAATAAAGGGTAGTTGGTTTATGGGCCTATTTTAAGCTTGTAAGCACGTGAGAAATCCAAAACCATGGGCCCAATACTCAAAACATGAATTTTGTCAATTATAGTTTCAAGCATTTCTCAAAATTTGCCCAACTTGTGCAAGCCATAAATCATTTAATATTTGTCGTATGGAGATGATATACAACTATTTGGAAAGCCTAAGATGTCCTCTACAAGTCACTTTAGAAGCTTTTTTCGATTTGATAATTTTATCTTAATGATATGGCTCCTGACAAAAAACAGCTTTTTGCGATCTTCTAGAAGGACCTGTAATGTATTGATTTATATCTCTTATGCGGAAGTATTTCTTGACCTCGGGCCCAACATGAAAGTTGTAGAGAATCAAATTTCCTTGAGAATGAGCTTTGATTGAGGAAATTCTGAGAAAGTATGAGAGTGTTATGAGTGGTCAAAGTTCAGTTGACTTTTACCTAGAAACCCTAATTTAGCAACTTTGTACTTTTATGGATTGTTGACCTTTTCTTGATGAATCATGATCGACTCTTGATCAAATAATGAATGACACTTCAAAATGAGAATGTTGACAAAAAATCAGGAACTTTGACTGTGATTTGACCATGGTTTGACTTTTAGGTCAACTAGTCGATTATTGATTATTTGGGTCATTGAATGAGCAATCTTTTGAATTAGGGCTTGAAACTTGGCATGAGGGTACTTTGAATCATATGCGAGATCATGGAATCCAATTGATGTATCAGAAGTTCAAATTCCTTGATTAAATCGGAAGCCCTTATTTAGAGGTTGTTGTTTAGGAGAGAGACTGCCTCCTTCCTTCTTGTGTATCTTTGAGTATTTGAAAGTCTGATGTACTGAAATATGGATAAATATGTTGGGCAAATTTTGGGGTATGACAACCCTTATGTAGCACTTTCTCCTTTAGCAGCGCTTTCCCTATAGCAGTGCTTATAAGAAGTGCTTTCTAAACACATCCTTTAGCAGCACTGTTGCACCCTCAAATTTTCCCTCCCCTATTTAAGACAATTGGTTTAAAAATTATCTGTTCACGGAGACTCAAGGTTTCAGTACGCAATGCCTCTCCTAAGCAATAAGACCTAAATTAGGGTTTTGGTTTAAATCAAAAGAAATTGAACTTCTAAGGCCTCAAGTGGACTTCATGGTATCTCATATGGTTCAGAGTATCCTAATACCAAGTTTCAAGCCTTAATTCACAAGATTGCCCACTCAATTGCTCAAATCATCAACAGTCAACTATGGTGACCTAAAAGTCAAATATGGTCAACTTACAGTCAAAAGTCTAGATTTTTGGTCAACATCAATCATTTGAAGTCACATTCATCATTTGATCAAGGGTTGATCATGATTCATCAAGAAAAGATCTGAAATCCACAAAACTCAAGGTTCCCAAATTAGGGTTTTTTAGGCAAAAGTCAACGCAATCTTGATGTGTCATAACTCTCACATAATTCATCAATTTTCTCCCAACCAAAGCCTGTTTTCAAGGAAATTCAATTCTCTACAACTTTGATGTTGGGCCCAAGACCAATAAATGCTTCAATTTAAAGATAGGAGCTATAACATTATAGGTCATTTTTTTTAACTAAAATGAATATATATTAATTCAAAAAGTCCATGAGGTACAAGTGATCCCTAAGGATCCAACTAATCAAAACAAGAAAAGAAAAGAAATAAAAAAAGAAAGGCCTAAATCATTACCCTGTCTATGTGATCTCTAAGACATTTATCCTTCCAACCTCTGTAGATGATATTATCTACAATCTTACTAACAGTATTCTCTCTATGATATGTATAAAAAATTATAGCATTCCTAAGCTGCCATATACCATAGATTGACTTAGAAAATCCAAGCTCCAACAGTGTAGCTTTCCACCCTTCTTATTGGTAGTAGTGAGAACCCACTGCAGCTCTGTGTTCCAATCTTGAGGAGTATGCTTAATATCGATCTAGTTCAGAATGGTTTGCCATATATCATTAACAGCAATGCATTGAAAGAATAGACGTGGAATAGATTCAAAAGCAAGATTACATAAGCTACAGACAGGATCTTAAATAAATCCAAACTGGATGAGTCTATCCTTGGTTGGAAGTCTTCCATGGAATAACATCCAAGTGGTGATCATGGCTCGAGGTCTAGCAGAATTATGTTGCAGCAGGTATCTCCAAGGAACCCTAAGAATATCATCAACAAGAATATCATAGACATGTTTCATACTGGATTTCTGCTTTGCTATCATATTGTTCCACAACACCTGGATCCTTGTAATATTCTCTCTCTGCAGCATTATAGCCTAGAAAATCTAGGACCAAGAACTACCAGGCGCCATATCCATCACATGAGTCCCCTTCAGATAATATATATGAATCCACATTACCCACAAATTATCAGCTTTCCTATATATATTCCAAAGGCACTTAAGCATAGTCACTTGATTCCAAATAGAGAGGCTGATAATATTGAGCCCACCACTACATCTATGTCTACATACAGTATTGTCGCGGGGAAAAATCATTATCTTTTTTGGGATGAGACTCATGATGCCTTCTTTGGGCTCGAGTGCTCAAAAAATGATTTTTCTAGAGTTTTGAGAAGTCCTTCATCAACATGAGTGTTCAAGATAGGCAAAAGCTTTCCATGGCTTTTCCTAAAATCGGAAGGATCTTGTACAAAAGATGCTAACTCTTTCAGTCTTTCCATATTAGGCGCTTTGAAACCGTACTTCTTGGTATGCCTTTTTACCCACTCCATCATTTAATCCTATAATGTTTGCAAGGAAAATTTCTCTAATTTTTTTTTGGAAAAATCATGTTTTTATGGAAAAAGATGGGTTTTTTTTTAATGTATGAATGCATGGATGCATGGATGCCACATATTCAAACATGGTAAGGCAAACATGGTAGTTCAAACATGGTAACGCAAACATGGTACTACAAACATGGTAACACAAACATGGTACACATAGGTTCAAAGGTCCAGCGTCACGAGCATGAGGTCAGAGAACCAAACATGGGATAGTACTAGGGTTTAATCACCTGCACAACATGTTCTACTAATACGTCAGAGTCTACATTTTTCTTTCAGATATTACCGGCTTGCACAACTGAACTTGTGAGCCAGCAATATTCTCAAGAAAAACTCGTCTGAGTGTGGTTCTTCGCATGACAACTAATCCAAGTCTACACCTGAATAGTTTCTGCACCACAACCTAATAAGGCCAGGATGGGTTATGGGTTCTACAGCCAACTCAGCTTCTACAGTTCAATGAAAGCAATAATGTCTTCGCAACTAACTTGCTAAACATATACTACCAATAAGGAACCTCCACTGAGCGGAAGGATTCTCATGCTGACTTTTTAAGGACTGACTCCTTGTATGCCATACATGACTATACCCTCCACCTAATTCTTATGTGTACTTAATCCGGGTTAGGATTTGTCCATAATGTATCACTTGTAACAGAACCACACAAGTAACAGAACCAAAGAACCACACATGAAATAAAAGAATAAAAACAAAACGAATAGAAATAACCCTTTCTTTGGAAACCATAAAAAGTTTTGTCCCCAGTGAAGTCGCCATTTTTCTGTCGCGGGGAAAAATCGTTATCTTTTTCGGGATGAGACTCCTGATGCCTTCTTTGGGCTCGAGTGCTCAAAAAATGATTTTTCTTTTGTTTCGACCAAACATTTTATTGTTTCCAAAGTAGGAAAAGGAAAAAAGCTGCAATAATCTTAAAAACAGATGCAAAGCCCAAAACTAAAAGCAATGCAAAAGTGGGGAGAGATTCCGGGTAAGAGGGTTGGTTATACGAAGGGAAGGTATTAGCACCCAACGTATCTATAGTACTCTATAGGTTTCTTTGTTTTGTTTGTTCATTCTATGTTATGGTGGAGGTTCTTGTGAAATAGGTGGGACCTAAGGTGTTTGTTTGATTATGCTCGCAAAGATCATCGCGATCCTCTGCATACATATCCCTTAGAGGGAATCAGAGCATCTGTAGCTCGGGGTCTACGGGTGCTAAGGTTTGAATGGTTTGAGAGAGAAGTTTTGCTCGCCAAGGATACGACCTTGTGCCTACGTATTCTCAAAGGGATGTTGAGAAAGTCAGAGCAATCGTAGTTCCCACTTATGCTAGCAGAAGCAAAGGATAAGAGACAAATGTCATCTTAATGTTTGATGTATCTAATCTATATCATCATATACATCTGTTTGATTTTTGTTTGAAAATCTTTTCATTATAAGCCCTTGGCTGTGCCACTTATGGTGCTTAGAATGATAAAGATGTTTTTTTTGTTTAACCAGCCTTGTGGCAAAAACTTTCAATGAAGTCAGCCTTGTGACAAAAAGTTTTGATTAATCAGCCAGCCTTGTGGCAAAAGTTTCAATGAAGTCAGCCTTGTGACAAAAACTTTGATTAATCAACCAGTATGGTGGCAAAACGGTTTGATTGATTAGCCATCCTTGTGGCAAAAAAGTTTGATTGATTGATTGTTTGTGATGATATAGAAGAGATACTCCTATCATAGAGATGAAAAATGTCTAATCTCCTAGGGTATTTGATTTGGATATTGGGGATGCTTATAAGAAGCCCGTGGGTCCTTGTACGAAGCCCAAGAGGAGGCTATCCGAGGTTCCTTGCATTGTAAGCCCAAGAGGAGGCTATGGGAGGGACAATCCAGGGTCCTTGCATTGTAAGCCCATGAGGAGGCTAGGAGGGACAAGTCGTTTGTACGAAGCCCAAGAGGAGGCATGGTATAGTTGGTTTGAGCTCTTAGAGCGATTTCACCGGGAAACCATACTCTATGTCCTAACCTAAACTAGGGAGATTCTTTGCACGAAGCCCAATAGGAGGCTATGGGGAACCTAGTGTTGTACTAAGTTGAACAAGTATATATAACACAATCACAAATATGAACAAGTACGAACAAATATGAACAAGTACATGAACAAATATGAACAGTCACATGAACAAATATGAACAGTCACATGATCCATTTGTATACACGGGGGCTCGGGACTTATACTCGGGGAGAGGCCCACTTGAGTTTATGCAAAGCTATGGAAACAAATATTTACAAAAGGGTTTGGGACTTATACCTACATGGAGGCCCATGATATTTTTGGGAAGATTTAAAGAAAACCTTCATTTTTTGATTTGTTATTCGAAGTTAAAAAACAAATTGATCGAGGTATGTACAAAAAGATGTATGTACAATGAAATACCTAATTTCATGTAAAGGAATGGGACTTATACCTATGTGGAGGCCCATGTTTTATTTTATAAAACATGGTGGATGGTTTTGAAAAAGATGTGAGATTTGTTGTTTAAAAAACTGTTTGGAAGTAATTTGGAAAAAGTTTTCTGTTTAGAGAAAAAACTGTACAAAGAAAGAGGAAAGGGACTTATACTCTCTAATATTCGAGAGGCCCATGTTTTAGAAAATCAATTGATGAATCCACAAAGATTTAATAAATAGTTTCTCTTGAAAAGAAAACCAAAAAGAAATGGTTTATCGTTTTGAAAAACGGTGATCGTTTGTTTTAAAATGGTTTGAATTTGAAAGAAATCAACTTAATTAATATAAAAACAAATTTTATGCTTAATTAAGACCCAAGTGATTAGGGTTTGATCACAAAAAAAAATTCACAAGTGATTAGGTTAAAAATCAAATGAAAAAAAATATTTTAAAGTATTAAAACACTTAAAAATACACCACTTTAAACCTAATTAAAAACATATTAAATAAATATATTTTTTGTGATTTTTTTGGTATTCATAAAATACATATATTAAATAAGAAGTGTGTAAAAAATGAAGCAAAAATAATTAATTTTGATAGGTTAATTAATTAGTTAAAGTTGTTAAAAAAAACTTAGCCACTCAAAAACTCGTGACCTGGAGGTTACCACTCAAAAACTTAGCCAACTGTGCCACGCGCGTGGTCTGTTTATCACTTGCCATGAACAGATTATATTACAAACATATTTTTCAAATTTCCTTCGCAAAAAATGGCGCCAAGAACACATGAGCAATTTGATTTTGAAAATTCTGAAAACTGGACCAAATTGATCAAGTGAAGGGTCTAACTCACTCTTTTTTTCACAAGGATCATGATGGTGGTCTTTAATTGCATTTATTTTCACTCTAAGGCTATCAATTTTCTGATGAACACAAAGAACCCTAATTCTATGATTCAATCTGAAATCGTGTATGTGCAAGTTATGATGCAATTGATAGAGGGTTAATGATCCATATGTGTGCAGAAACATGATGGTAAAGCAGTTTTTCATTTATGATGCATGAATGATAGAGTTTGAAGTTCATGAGGCTTACCTTTAAAAACAGCCAATCTGGGAATCGAATTCTGCAATAGAGGTGTTACAGAAGTTGTTGCTCGATCTGGACAGCTTCAATGGACCTTATGGAAGGTGTTTGGATGCTTGGAACCACTTGAATTCATCTGAGCATATCAATGGTACCCGATCTGCAGAAGCTTCAAGAGTGAATCGAATTTGATGATGGAGATGTTTCAAGTCATGTGTGAGTGTTTGGATAGTTCATATGTGACATATATGAGGTGTTGGAAGTGTTAGTTTGGACAGAAATGATCTTGAATGGATTTTGGCATGATAAGGCTCAATTTTGGTTCATGTGGAAGTGAGGTAGTGATTCTGAGATTTGAGGTGTTTTGGGATGTGTGGATGGATCAAACACATCATATATGATGTTTAGAAGTTGTTAGAACCATCACTTTGGCCAGAAATTCAAAGGTTTGGAGGTTGGGATTTCTACCTCACTTTGAAACTTGAAACTTGCAACTTAAGAAAGAAGAGAGAAAACCTATAATTGTGAGGTTTTGGTGTGAGTTTGAAGATGATTTGAACCTCTATTTATAGGCCAAGGATTCTGAATACAAAGCCTTGCAAGTTGATCAAAGAATGGTGATTTGGCATTTGGAGATAAAATGGAATCTTTACATTAAATGCAAATGGTTAAAAGTGACTAAACCATGGTTAAATCTCAAGCTTCTTATCCTCTTCCATTCTGATCCTCAAATCAGAAAATATCATTCAATTATTGCTTCTATGCATCATTACTTGGATTATAGGTCATGTAGTCTTGAAACTTAGTGAAAAATGGTGAAAATTCAAGTGAAAATGATCACTAAATGCATAATTCAAAACCATGGCTATGCTCCATATTTTTTCATGCTCTTGGAAATTTTGGAAAGCTCATGTTACACACTTCAAAGCCCTAGTTGAAAGTTTCTTCAAGACCTTTAAGGAAATGGGTGAAAAAGATCCATGAACTTTGAAGAAAATGAAGTTTTAAGTGAAATTTTCAAAAGATACCAACTTTGAAGCTCCATATCTCTTAAATGGTTGATCTTTTGGAAAATCATTTTATGTGACAAAGTTGTTCATTGGATCAAAATCTACAAATTTCATGTTGGAAGTTTTTTTCAGTTTGTAGGTGAAATTTTGAGTTATTCCCTTCCAAAGTTTGGAAAAAACCATTGAAAAACACTTAAAAAAATTTTCTAAGTATAAAAGTCAAACTTTGACTTTTTGATTCTTGATTGATTTTCTTGATTTTCTTTGATCAAATGACTTCATATATCATATATTGATGATTTAAAACTTCAAAAGTCATGGTTGACCAAAATTCCCCAAAAGTCAATGGTGATCTTGTACAGTTGACTTTTTTCAGACGAATCGCGTTTCTGGAGATTTCAAATGAACCAGGCTATCCTCACCAAATGAATGGTATGAATGGATCACATTGAGTTATTGGAAGACCTTGAGCCATGGTTTAAGTTGTGGCACCATGTTCTGATTAAAAAGTCAGTTGTTCAGGTGAATTAGGTCAAAACCCTAATTGTCGACCTGATGAAATTGATGAATGTGGATCTTGAATTGAGACATAATTTCCATTGGATGTTGTCATAGGGATTATTTGAAGATGATTGAAACCTTTGATTGACTTCCTGGGGATTTTTAGGGTTTCCCTAATGTGATCCCTGATATTTAGTCCGTGATAGTTCAAAACCCTAATATGATGATTTGAAATTTCATTGTTGATCAATCCTTGTGTAGGAGATGTTATGAGCCAATGGATTAGGTCAAAATGATGCACTTGGGGTCTTGAGGTCATGTCCCAAGTCATTAGGTCAAACTCTGAGCAAAAATCAGGAGTATGCTATCTTCAGTCAAAACCCTAATCTGGTTGATTCATAACCCTTGAGCTTGTTGAAATGAATCTTTGAGGTCCAACTGTTGATTGTTGATGAAGATGATTTATTTTAAATGAAGGGGGAACAAAACCCTAATTGATTGTTACTTGTACTGATGAGTGATTTCTTGTTTAAATCCTTCTGAGTCACAAATAACAAACACAAGCTATGCAATTTATTAGAGATGCAAATGATGTATATGCTATGATATGAGGTGGTATCTTAGGTCAAAAATTGGGGTATGACAGATGCCCCTATTTAAGTTTCTTCAACCTGAGACATGAAGATTGAAAATCTTCGTTTTGATAGGGTGGAAGAGACTTAAATATCAGAAGACGCGAATTTTGGACCTAAGATACCAAAATTGCGAATGATGCAAGGATATCTTTACCGAGGGGATATCAAGAACTGACTCCAATGGGGACAAGAGATCGGGATGGATGTCTCAATCCGTTTTAGGAAGAGAATCCGTTTTTTCTTTTCGGGAAAGCAAGTGTATGCTTCACCGGGGAATGATAGCTTTGTAAGAAAAGCTTACCTATCGACATTATCGACTATCAGCATGGGGATAGACTTGTTTAATAATGCGAAGGTGAAAGGTATGAAACTATATTACCGACTATCAGCATTGTGATAGACTTGACATGGTAAAAAGAGTTTCAAAAGGTTCGGTTAATATTACCGACTATCAGCCTTGTGATAGACATGTTAAATAATATAACCAGAACAAGAAGGTTACCGACTACCAGCCTCGTGATAGTGGTTTTTGAAGACATGATCAATTATCAGCCGAGTGATAAAATGATCCTGGAGACTTTGTTAGGGAAGTTACTGGTTATTCAGCCTTGTGAACAGTAATAAGGCCCTGATTGTCAAATGGTCTTCATGATTGATTTCCTAGAGAGGAAAAATCTTTTGAAAGAGAAATAAGCTGTTCAGACGATGAGGCTGTTGCTTATTGTCTGTTTTTTCACGACTCTATTTGAGGAATCGGAATTTGAGTCTCTGGTAAAGACAGGGTTCTATCCAAGAATGAATTGGAAAGAAATAGTCAAACAAGACTTTGTACCCACGAGGAATGAACTCAAATGGGGATTTTCTCCTTTATTTTGAGAGGAGAAACTAAAGCAACCTTCTTCCACGAGGAATGATCTCAGTGGGGAACTGGAGAAAGAAGATGTTCTTTCTGCTTATGGGTGACAATCTATTTGAGAGATGACACACCCATACCTGTTTCTTTTTTCTTCTTTTTTTTCTTTCTCTTTTTTCTTTTTTTTGGGATAGATATATCCTGAACAAGTGATTTTGAAGCAAACATTGAAAAATGCAAGAATGCATAAATGATGCAAATATGTATGAATGATGAATGTCATGAATGTAGCACGCATGCTAACGATACTGACAGACAAGGAAATGTATACTGGAGAGGGACCGACGTCGCAATACAATCAGATACTCGGCAAATGTTCTTCAACACGGTGCAGATAACACAGGTGATGAATGGTACTGCATGCTTTAAACTTCTCCGGGGAAGATAAGCATCTTTTTTTATTGAGATGGAAGAACTTCTTCACTGGAGATGGAAAATCTTCCTCACTGGGGATAAGACTTTCTTCACTAGGGATAGACGCGCTTCTTCACTGGGGATAGAAGAGCTTTTCCTATCATAATCTTTGATTCATCTTATGGAGATAGTTGTTGATGTTCCTTCTGTTGTTCACAACTCAAAGGAAAGTTTCGCTTTTATTTTGAAAAAGAGAAGTAAATTCATTTAAAACTTTTTTTTTCTTTTTCAAAAGTGAATAACACAACTAAAGCATCATTTTGCAAGCTAAAATAAATTAGATATTGCAAACAAATGGGCACAAGGCTCAAATTTATTTAATAGGATGGTAATCAGCTAAAGGCGTGATTCCACGGAGTATTTACAAAAGTTGGAAATGGTAATTATGCGGAAAAGGCTACATTGAAAGCAATAACCACTATTTCCCCTAACAACTTTGAGTTCCAACTGTGCTTGTCGCTTCAGATTGGCGATGATTTGATTGAAGATCCTTCGATGAAAAAGACTCCTCAGGTGACGAAGTATGGACTGATGTAGTTACTTTGTCATAAATCCTTAATTTTTGCCTAGATTGCCCTTTCAGGTTTTCAATCTACCAGGATGAATTTTTTCTGTTTATTGTCTCTAATTTTTGCCTGGACCGCCCTTTCGGGTTTTCAGTCCACCGAGACGCTCATTTTTGCCTAAGTCGCCCTTTGCGGGTTTTCGACTTACCGAGCTGTTCTTTTGTCTTTTTTAGACAAAGTATTTCTTGACTGCATCAGCATTGACAGGATGTGGGAGTTCATCACCATCCATGGTTGCAAGAGTCATGGCGCCGCCAGAAAATGTTCTTTTGACAACATACGGGCCTTCGTAATTAGGAGACCATTTGCCCCTAGAATCTGGTTGAAAAGACAAGATCTTTTTAAGCACGAGGTCGCCTTCTTGAAATTCACGAGGTCGAACCTTTTTGTTGAAGGCTTGTTTCATCCTTGCTTGGTATAACTGTCCATGGCATAGAGCAGTCATACGCTTTTCTTCGATTAAATTCAACTGATCGTATCTGCTTTGACACCATTCAGCCTCTGATAACTTAGTCTCCATGAGGACTCTCATTGATGGTATTTCAACTTTTACGGGGAGCACAGCTTCCATGCCGTATACTAGAGAAAAGGGAGTTGCCCCTGTTGAAGTATGCACTGAAGTACGGTACCCATGTAAAGCAAATGGCAGCATTTCATGCCAGTCTTTGTAAGTGACGACCATTTTCTGGACGATCTTCTTAATGTTCTTGTTGGAGGCTTCAACGGCGCCGTTCATTTTTGGTCTGTAAGGAGAAGAGTTATGATGCTCAATCTTGAATTCCTCACACAATTCTTTCATCATCTTGTTATTTAAATTTGAACCATTGTCAGTAATGATCGTGCTGGGAATACCATATCGGCAAATGATGTTATTCTTGATAAAACTTACAACCACTTGTCTTGTAACGTTGGCGTAAGATGCTGCTTCGACCCATTTGGTGAAGTAATCAATTGCTACCAAGATGAAACGATGACCGTTTGAAGCTTTCGGTTTGATCATTCCAATCATGTCGATACCCCACATGGGAAAAGGCCATGGAGATGAGAGAACGTTGAGTAGAGTCGGTGGCACATGGATCTTATCTGCGTAGATCTGGCACTTATGACATCTCTTCACATGTTTATAACAGTCAGATTCCATTGTCAACCAATAGTATCCTGCTCTTAAGATCTTCTTGGACATTGCATGCCCATTTGAATGAGTTCCAAAGGACCCTTCATGCACTTCATGTATTAACATGTCTGCTTCGTGTCTATCCACGCATCTGAGCAAAACCATGTCGAAGTTTCTTTTGTATAGCACATCTTCATTCAGGAAGAAACTGCCAGAAAGCCTCCTTAGAGTTTTCTTATCTTTGTTTGATGCCCCAAGCGGGTACTCTTGAGTTTGAAGGAAGCGTTTGATGTCGTGGAACCACGGTTTATCATCGATGACTGCTTCAGTTGCAAACACATAGGCGGGCCTTTCAAGGCGTGTAATTCTGACTTTAGGCATATCATTCCAATGACTGACTTTGAACATGGAAGATAGAGTAGCCAAGGCGTCTGCCATTCGATTCTGATCTCGAGGTATATGATGCAATTCCACCTTGTTGAAGAAAGTCAACAGACGTCTTGCATAATCTCTGTAAGGAATCAAGCCAGGGGGATAAGTTTCCCATTTGTCTTTGATTTGGTTGATCACGAGGGCTGAATCTCAATATATGTCGAGGATCTTGATCCTTAAGTCAATGGCTTCTTCGAGGCCCATGATACAAGCTTCATATTCTGCGATGTTGTTGGTGCAATCAAATAGCAATCTGGCAGAGAACGGGATATGAGTACCCTTGGGAGTGATAATGATTGCCCCAATTCCATTGCCAAAAGCGTTAACTGCTCCATCAAAAATTAGGCCCCATCTTGATTCAGGATCAGGACCTTCTTCAGGTAACGGTTCGTCACAATCTTTCATTTTCAAGTACAGGACATCTTCATCAGGAAAGTCAAACTTGAGAGATTGATATTCATTAATTGGTTGATGCGCCAAGTGATCGGCGAGAATGCTTCCTTTGACCGCTTTTTGAGCACGGTACTCGATGTCATACTCAGATAACAGCATTTGCCATCGGGCAATCCTTCCGGTTAAGGCAGACTTTTCAAAGACATACTTGATCGGATCCATTTTGGAGATTAACCAAGTAGTATTGTTGATCATGTATTGGCGGAGACGTTTTGAAGCCCAGGCCAAAGCACAACACGTTTTTTCGAGCATGGAGTAACGAGACTCACAGTCTGTGAATTTCTTACTCAAGTAATAGATAGCATGCTCCTTCTTACCGGTTTCATCTTGCTGTCCAAGCATACAACCCATGGATTCTTCCAACACGGTAAGGTACATGATTAATGGTCTTCCTTCAACTGGAGGAATCAATATTGGTGGTTCTAACAGGTACTCTTTGATACTGTCGAACGCTTTCTAGCAATCTTCAGTCCATACAACCCCTTGATCTTTGCGGAGAAGCTTGAAAATTGGCCCACAAGTAGCAGTCATTTGAGAGATAAATCTGGAGATATAGTTCAATCGTCCGAGAAATCCTCTTACTTGCTTTTCAGTTTTTGGTGCAGGCATCTCTTGAATAGCTCTGACTTTGTCGGGATCTACTTCAATACCTCTTTGGCTGACAATGAAACCCAAGAGTTTTCCAGATCTAACCCCAAAAGTACATTTGTTAGGATTCAAGCGAAGCTGATATTTCCTTAATCGTTGAAACAACTTCAAAAGGTATTCAATATGTTCTTCTTCTGTGCTGGACTTGGCTATCATGTCGTCCATATAAACTTCAATTTCTTTATGCATCATGTCATGAAAGAGAGTAGTCATTTCCCTTTGGTAAGTTGCGCCTGCATTCTTTAATCCAAACGGCATCACTTTGTAGCAAAAGGTACCCCATGGGGTGATGAAAGATGTCTTCTCCATGTCTTCAGGAGCCATCTTGATCTGATTATAACCGGAGAACCCGTCCATGAAGGAAAAGACGTTGAACTTAGCAGTGTTATCAACCAGCATGTCGATATGTGGTAATGGAAAGTCATCTTTTGGACTGGCTTTGTTCAAGTCACGGTAGTCAACACACATTCTGACTTTTCCATCTTTCTTCGGAACTGGCACTATGTTGGCCAACCATTGAGGATACTCAGAGGTCACTAAAAAACCTGCGTCAAGTTGCTTTTGAACTTCCACCTTGATCTTGTTAGCCATATCAGGGTGAGTCCTTCGCAATTTCTGCTTAACTGGCGGACATTCTGGCTTCAATGGCAAGTAATGCTGAACAATATTGGTATCCAACCCAGGCATGTCTTGGTAGGACCAGGCAAACACGTCAACATATTCTTTGAGAAGGTCTGTCAACTTACTCTTGATATCAGCATCAAGCAGCGATCCATTGGTCACTTCTTTTTTGTCTTCTTCAGAACCCAAGTTGATCTTTTCTAAAGGCTCTTTGTGAGGCAAAATGGCTCTTCCCTCGTGCTTAAGTAATCGAGAGATCTCGTCCGGGATCTCCTCTTCTTCCTCTTCTTCGACTTCGAACACAGGAAACTCAAAGTTGGGAGAGGGCATAGGGTTATTGCATTCAATGGGTTTATCAATAGTTAATCTGCACATGTGATTTATATTTATTTCAGAAAATTTATGAATGCAGGAGTGTATGCAGATTTTTTTTGAAAAAGTTTTTTTTTTATTTATTTTTTTTTTTTTGGTTTTTTAGGATTACCATTTCCAGAAAAAAGCAAAAATAAAACATATAATGTAGGGAATTCAAAATGACACTTTATTTATGATTCATTTTTGAAACAAAGCCCTAAACACAAACTCATTTGTCTTGGGCAGGACAAAGAGGGAAACTTTCAAAACAAAGCCCTATACACAAAGTTATTTGGGCGGAACATTTAAAAGCAAAGCCCTATAAAACATCTTTCTGATTTGGGCAAGGCAGGAGGTCAAAATAACAGCGAGGTGATTACTTTGAGCGGCGAACAACATTCGGAACGTCGTCAGCTTTCCAGTAGCAACGAACTCCTCTGTGTATTATGTATTCAGGAAAATTCCCCTCAGAATTATCTTCAGTATTGACGTTGACCGCTGGTCGAGCAGGATTTGAAGGCCCTGGTTTGTCAACCTTGTTCTTTGTAGAGTTGAAACGGTCTTCTTCTACTTCTTGAAGAGCATAAGATGAGTCACAATCTTCAGAATTTTCAGGATGTATTTCCCAGTCTTCAGGATGAAGAGACTCATTGTCAGCGACACTTTCCGAGTCAGTTGCGGGACCATCTTCCCCTTCATCTTCAAAAATGGCATTTATGTGATAATAACCATCTTCAGGATTATAAACCTTGGCAGATGCATTGAAGCCGAAATCTTCAGTAATTTCAGGCTGCTGAGAAAATTGACAGGGCTGATAAGCCTCTTCTGGTTGACTATTATATTCACAGGAATCCCCCCATCCAGTTGGTTGGATATCTTCAATCGCAATCTTTGAACTTTCAGGTGCAGTATATTTCACCATATAATCAAATTTTCTACTTGGATGTCCCAAGGTGTCCCAGATTTCTGCAGGAGCAGGCTCAGTTTCTTTGGCAATTGTTTTTACTTTGCCTCTGGGTTTCTCTGAAGGAGGATAGAACGGTGCATGTGGTTCTTCCTGAGATATATATCCCGAGTCATTGAGATAACATTTCCATTCTTCTTCAGGATCGGGTAGACCTTCCTCGATACATTCTTCGATAAGGACATTAACCTCTTGAGGAATCGGGTTAAGGAATCCTCCGCTAATGAATGTTTCTTTGATCAGACGAAGGGTTTCATCCTTCTTGGTGCAGTCTGAGAATGTTGGTGAACACCCGAGACCTGCTCTGGTTTCATTCTTGGTAGGGATCACAACTTGCCCCCAGCCAGTGGTAGTTCCATTTTTTACTACTTTCACTGCCTCTTTGTAAGAAGAGATTGATGCTTTCTTTTTGGAAGATTCGTCTTCTAAAGAGAGACCTTGGAACTGAGTTCCTTCCACATCATCGGCACTAATGAAAGAGAAATTGGATAAATGGCTCACCATCAAGGCTTGTTCTCCACTTATTGTTACCAATTTTCCATTTGTTACAAATTTTAACTTTTGATGGAGCGTAGAAGTTACTGCTCCTGCTTCATGGATCCATGGTCGTCCTAACAGACAGCTATAAGCAGCTTGAATGTCCATGACCTGGAAGGTGATTTTAAATGTATGTGGACCAATTGTCATAGGAAGGTTGACTTCGCCGATAACAGATTTTCGCGATCCATCAAATGCTTTGACTACTACACCGCTGAATTTCATAGGCATTCCTTGGTAAGACAAGCGAGCAAGAGTCGTCTTTGGCATCACATTCAAGGAAGATCCGGTGTCTATCAACACATTGGACAAAGAGTATGACTGACAGTTCATAGAAATGTGCAAAGCAAGGTTGTGATTTCTTCCCTCCTCGGGGAGTTCTTCATCACAGAAGCTTAAATTGTTGCAAGCTGTTATGTTGGCTATTATCCCATCAAAGTGGTCAACAGTCACATCATGATCTACAAAAGCTTGATCCAAGACCTTCATCAGGGCTTCCCTGTGGGCTTCTGAGTTTAAAAGCAATGAAAGTATTGAGATCTTTGAAGGAGTCTGCATAAGCTGATCCACAATCTTGTATTCACTTCTTTTGATAAGCTTCAAAATTTCATCAAAGTCAGGATTGACATTGGTTCCACTGGACTGACCAACATCAGTGTTTGTATTACTGACAGGAGTTTCCTCAAGATTCCCCACTGGTGTATTGACAGGATTTTATCCAGTTGCAGGAACAACAGGCTGTTTTGGAGGTAGTGGAGTATACACACGTCCACTTCTTGTTACGCGACTCACATCAGCGATGTTTAAGACAGATGAAAGTGTAGGTAAAGGAACTTCTTGTCCATTCTTTATCATTGTTGCATTGTAGTTGTATGTGTCATACCCCAATTTTTGACCCTAGGATCATACATCATCTCATATCAATCATCAATCAAGAGTTTCATCTTAAAGCTCTGCTCTCGGTGTTATGCTCACTTCATCTGCAAGGGAATCATCGAGCACCAATGTTTTAGTCTTGTATATATTGTTTTACTAACCAAAATACCAAAAATATTGCCTTGTGCTTTTGTATGTTTGTGTTTTGTAGGTACCAAGTCAAAGTATCCTTCAAAAAGGGCATTTTTCAACATTTTCACTATGCAAATCGATTTGCATAAGGTGTAAATCGATTTACACAACTGTTTCTGCACCAGATTTGCTTCTGCCATCAGTGCAAATCGATTTGCATAAGGTGCAAATCGATTTACATAACTGTTTTTTCCCCAGATTTTGCCTTTTTCAGCTATGTAAATAGATTTGCATAAAGTGTAAATCGATTGCACCAGCACGAATTTGGAAAAATGAAGGCAAATTTCAGCTTATTGAAGTGTTGACATCATTTGCAAGCATGGGAAGCATGACTTAGTTCTTACATTTGATTCCCTACATCATTTTATCATGAACCCTCATGTGATTGCATCAAGGCCATTGGATCTCATTTTTGGCTCCAAATCACTTTTCCAAGCCTAATTCTATTTTCCAATCCTAACTCCAAGCCACAAAATTTCCCAAGCCTAAGTGCTATAAATTGAGGCATTCCCCTCCTCATTTTTCAAGCTTTGATAGCCAAAAAACTTATTGCAAATTGATTCCTTGAAGCTTTGATAGCCAAAAAACTTATTGCAAATTCATTTCTTGAAGCTTTGATAGCCAAGAAACTTATTGCAAATTCTCTCCTCACCTCTTCCAAACCCCTCACTCAAAGCTCTTTCTCTTCCACACAAATTAGTGAGTCACATCTTGAACCTCACTAATTTGGAGCTAAACCTCAACATAAACACTAGTTTCTTCATCAATTGTGAGAGATCAAGGCTTGTGGTTGTGTGTTCTTGAAGAAGATTCAAAGTTTGTGAAGATTTGGTAAAATTCTAGATCCTTTACATGATTCAAGATGTGATCCATTGTTGTTTATGCTTGATGCACCTTTGGTGCTATATTGATGAGATTTGCTTGCTTAATTGATACATTTTCGTGCACAAATTGATCCAAGATCACAAGGTGTTTGGTTTTATGTTTAAACAAGTTTTCTTCTCTTTATTTGCTGTTTTTTTGAAAACTGTGTTGTGCAAATCGATTTACATCTTGTGCAAATCGATTTACACAACTGAAAACTGCGCAGATTTTGAAAACAGAGTTATGTAAATCGATTTACACTCTGTGCAAATCGATTTACACTGGGCAGAATGCTTATTTTTGTAGTTTTTGACTTGTTTTTGGTTCTAACTCATCTTCTACTCCATTCTTTTGATATTTTCTTTGAATCACAAGTTAGAGGCCTAATTTCTCTCTAATTTCAATGGACTTAGGGCGTTGATAGGATGAGAATCCAAATCCGCAATATTAAGTGATTGAAATTATGGATGAAAGGAGCTTTTAATGTGGTTCCATCTTTTACTTCTTTTTATTTTGATCGATGAAAGTCTTAATGCCTTGAGAATTCTTATGGATTCTTGGTGAAGACTAGATCACTCACCATTTTTTCTTTTCGTGCGGTATTGCTTTCGGAAAACGATCTACATATCGTTCTTCTAGCATGCATTAGCACATAAAGTTTTGACCGGCCTCGTTGTAGGGTGATTTCTACATAAATCACTTGGCGATCTGCTTAACATAGCGCAATATTTCGTGTCCCGAATAAAAAAGATCAAATATGGAAGAGAATTGTATGCGGTTGATTTAAGACTTGTGGAGGTTTTTATCGTGTAGTCGCTATGATTTTATCAAGCTTCTGATAAACCCCATTGAATTTAAATCCGAGTACATCATTCACTCACCATCGATCTCCTACTAACTTTGATAACATACTTGACAAGTTTCAAGATGGTTATCTTTAACATTTAACAACTAACTTTAATTTCCGCACCTTTACTATACCGCTCTTTATATTACCGCTCTTTATATTACCGCTCTTTATATTACCGCTCTTTATATTTCTCGCTTTATCGTTTTACTTTATCATTTCATCATATTTACTTTCCGTCATTTTCCCTTTGTCCACTTGGACATATGTTTATGCTTCCGTTATTTTTCTTTGTCCACTTGGACCATACTTTACTTTTCTTGCTAAAACACTAATAAATAACCAAAATCTAAAAAATACATAAGGCTCTCTTTGGACTATCGGTTACTATCCTTAGCAATTTGGAGATTCGGACTTATGGACCTAGTACCTCTGGACTCATTCTATTACTATCCTGTGATTGTTCTGTCTGTCTGGCATTGTTCTGTTGTATGTTTATGTGTGCAGGTATTTCCTTGAAAGCCCTTGATGGTTAATTCCAAGGCATTGAAATAAGGATTTTACCCGAAAACAGCCGTTACTCTGCCCGATTTTCGTCAGAACCTTAATGTGCTTAATGCAAAGTGGTGCTAAGACAATAATTTCATCTGGATCCCCAAATGTTAATGTGTTGGTATTGATAAATCCAAAGGATGGGAAAACTACCTTGACTCTTAATGTCAAGTGTTGGCTTCTTATTTGGTTAGACCGTTTCTTTCCTTAGCTTTTATTTTATGCACTAGGTTAGTCTCTTCATCTCCTCCAACTTCTTAAATTTTCAAAATCTTCTCCCTTTTTCCAAAATGTTCTTATGTTTGCAAACCTTTTCAAAAACCTTTTCTTAAAAATATCTTTGGCCCTTAGTGGTTTTTCTTCAAAAGTTTAGACACCGTTAATTGTCGAAACGAGTGGTTATACCCCACGATTTTGAAATTGATTGATAATAACGAGATCTTTTCCGCGTGAGAGAGCTGGTTGCATACTCGTTGATTTTATCCGAGTTGGAGCCCTTCTTTCATTTGCGATGCAAAGAACTTGTTTGTTCTCATGCTCAAGATCAATGGCTGAGTATTTCTCTCTAACGACAACAAAGTGTTTATTCGTTTTTAAAACGTTTTTCCCAAAAGCGGAACTACATTAGCTCTGACTTCTCCATTGCACCGAGGAGGTATGTAGGCCCAAAGCTTAACGCTTTTCCGAGCTTATTTTAAAAATAAAACAAACTCTTTTTTAGCACACACACAACACAGATTTTCAAAAAGGTTCCTGTGGAGTACCACAGATATGAGGGGTGCTTAAAACCTTCCCCTCATATAATCAACACCCGTACCCAAGATCTCTTCTTTTTGTTTTAAAAACAAACTTTGGTTTTTTTCGTTCTTTTCCCTTTTCCTTTGGAAATAATAAAAGCGCGGTGGCGACTTTCACTGAAATATTGATTCGAGTCAATCTCATGGCTTCGATGTCAGATTTTCCCCGCTACAGAAAAATGGCGACTTCACTGGGGAACCAGTTTTAAGTGTGTTAAGCCTATTTTTGTTTGTCTGTGTGTTTTTATCTGTATATATTATTGTGTGCTTTGTTTGTTTGTTTATTTTCCTTTTTCTTTTTGGTGCTCGATGGTTCCTCTGTGATGAGATAAAGTTCTAACCCGAACTTTGGTGAGTAACTTGAGATAGGAGGTGGTAAGACCAATAGTCGCATGTCAGGAGCAATCCTTATCATGAGCGTCATATGGTGGAACCCCAATCAGTGGAGGCCTCATGGAAGGTAGTAGAGGTTGTTACGAATCATCGTGATAACGCTATTACTTTCAATAGTGAGTGTCCGTAGAAGCTGAATGGCCTAGAACCTTTTTAATCAATCTAAGCCTTTTAGGATGTAGTGCAGAAACAAGATCAAGTACCAATTTGAGCTTGTTGTCATGCGATACTACGCTCAGACGAGGTCTTTTTAGGCATATTATTGGCGCCCATGAGCAATTGTGCGTGCCAGTAGTATCCAATAGAAGATTGAAAACTCTGGGAACCTTTGTAGAACCCGTTCGGCAGGTACAAAATTCCCTAGTACATACCTTTGTGGGTGGTTCTTAACCTTGACTCCATGCTCGTGATGATGAACCTTTGAACCCTGTTTGTGCGACCATGTGTGATCTTGATTGTGATTGATGCATAAACCATGCATCCATGCATTCATTTGATTTCCAAGGAACTCATAGGTATTTCTTTGTAAACATCATAAGTTTCATCAAACTCAATGGATCTTGGGTGTCGATAGGGTGAAAACCTTAATCCACCAAAATGGATGATTGATCTTGATGATAACTTGATCAAAGCTTTGATCCAATATAGGATTTACTTCCTTCATGTTTTGATGTTTACAAATTAATAACTTGAATTCCTTGAAAATCAAATAAATAAAAAAACAAAAAAAAAACAACCATTGCATCATTTGCATACATACATCCAGGTTGTCCAGAAAACTTATCCTTGTCTGTCTTCATCTTCAGAGTTGTCTGTATATTGTCAAGCTGATTCCTCCACACAAGTACGGAACTAGAGCCAACGTCAGATTGAGAATGGAATACCAAGAGCAACACAATGCAGAGGTCAGAATGGAAATTGATGAGTTGAAGTCAGGCATGTGAAGGATAGAAAAACACTTAGAAAGGGGGGGGGGGTTTGAATAAGTGTAGCTTTAAAAACTTGACAGATAAAAATAAATTGCACAGTTATTTTTATCCTGGTTCGTTGTTAACTAAACTACTCCAGTCCACCCCCGCAGAGATGATTTACCTCAACTGAGGATTTAATCCACTAATCGCACGGATTACAATGGTTTTCCACTTAGTCAGCAACTAAGTCTTCCAGAGTCTTCTGATCACACACTGATCACTCCAGGAACAACTGCTTAGATACCCTCTAAGACTTTTCTAGAGTATACTGATCCAAACGATCACTCTAGTTACAACCTGCTTAGATAACCTCTAAGACTTCCTAGAGTATTCTGATCCACACGATCACTCTAGTTCCTTACAACTTAATGTAATCAATTCTAAGAGTATTACAATTGCTTCTTAAAAGCGATAATCACAAACTGTGATATTTCTCTTAACGTTTAAGCTTAATCTCACTAATATATTACAACAGCAATGTAGTGAGCTTTGATGAAGATGAAGATTCTGAGCTTTGAATTTGAACAGCGTTTCAGCAAGTTGATATTCACAGAATAGATGTAGAATTGGTTAGAATTAATTAACCTTGCTTCTCATCAGAACTTCATATTTATAGGCGTTGGAGAAGATGACCGTTGAGTGCATTTAATGCTTTGCGTGTTCCGTACAGCATCGCATTTAATGTTATACGCTTTTGTCAACTACCTCGAGCCTTGTTCACGCTGTGTCTACTGACGTAGCCTTTAGTAGCTTTTAACGTTCCTTTTGTCAGTCAGCGTAGCTTGCCACTTGTACTTTCTTCTGATCTGATGTTTGTGAATACAACGTTTGAATATCATCAGAGTCAAACAGCTTGGTGCATAGCATCTTCTGATCTTCTGACCTTGAAGTGCTTCTGAGCGTGATACCATCAGAACTTCAGTGCTTCTGTTCTCTTGTTCTTCTGATGCTTCCATAGACCCATGTTCTGATTCTGCTTCGACCATCTTCTGATGTCTTGCCAGACCATGTTCTGATGTTGCATGCTGAACCCTTTGAGACAAAGCTTCTGAGCGCTGAATTATGCGTACTCTTTATATATTTCCTGAAAAGGAAATTGCATCGGATTAGAGTACCATATTATCTTAAGCAAAATTCATATTATTGTTATCATCAAAACTAAGATAATTGATCAGAACAAATCTTGTTCTAACAATCTCCCCCTTTTTGATGATGACAAAAACATATATAAATGATATGAATTTGCGATCAGAAAGAACAGACGGCAAAAGACAAATTACACAGCTATAGAATAAGCACATGAATATGTCTCCCCCTGAGATTAACAATCTCCCCCTGAGATAAATAATCTCCCCCTGAAATAAATACTCGAAGAACTTTAATAAAAGACTTCCCTGATTATTTCGGTAGAGACGATCATATAAGCTTCTGTCTTCAGAGAATTCATAGCTTCTGACTTCTGCTTCCATTGGACAGCTTCAGAACTTGAATTTCTTTAGATCCCTAGAACACTCACAGCTTCTGATTCCTGCTTCCATCTAGGACAGCTTCAGAACTTGAATTTCTTTGATCTTCTGAACATTCACAGCTTCTGATTTCTGCTTCCATTTAGGACAGCTTCAGAACTTGAGTTTTCTGGATCTTTAGAACATTCACAGCTTTGAATTTCTGCTTCCCTCGGATAGCTTCAGAGCTTTGAATTTCTACCAACATCACTTCATGCTAGATTTGTATCAGAACATTGTTGAATGTACCAGAGCATCATCAGAGCATCTCTACATCCTGAAATGTTACAGAACAAACACTAAACGACAAAAGTCAGCATGAACGAGTCAGAACATAAAATGTATATTTGAACACATTATATGTATCAGAGCCATATAGGCTAAAATAATGTATCAGAGCAAATAGAATTTTGTCAGATCAATTAAACAAATATGGATCAAATTCTATTATCAGTGCTTCTGATTCATTCTTCTTTCTTGCTTCTGATCTCTGAAGCTTGATAGCACTCAGCTTGCTTCAGTTTCCATGGTTTTGCATCTTGTGTTTGCTTTGAAGATTCTCTTTACTTCTTTATACCTGCAAAACACTTAAACCATATAGAACTTGCAGTTCTTGTTAGTGAATGTGTGGGAGCTTTACCCAGCAACTGATAGATTAATCAAATCATTTATCATTTATCTTCTCCCCCTTTTTGTCATAACATCAAAAAGAATATTTCAAAAAGTTCAGAAGAATAAAACGACAAGTAAAATTACTGGAATGTAAAAACAAAGAAGCTTTTCATTGATAATCAAAAGATATTACAAGAGAGGAATGCAAGAAAAACAGATGCAACAGGAAAGAAAACTGCAAAGACCAAAGGACTAAGATCCTAGCCTACGCAAAATCCGCGCCAGAACATCATGAATCCCGTCAGGGCTTGTAGCTTGCCTTGCCATGAAGGAGCGAAACTCAGCATTGGCTGCTTCTTGCGCGTCCAAACGAGAAGCCAGCATAGCTTGATTCTGACTCAGAAGTAGCCTTAGCATATTCTGGTTCAGGCAGCTCAGAAGTTCCAGCTTCCAACGCTTGAAGAATAGCTGCTAGGTTTGTTGGAGGAGTAGGACCAGCAACTTCAGCAGGATAAACCACTACTGGAAAAACCATGTGAGGTGCTTTTTCAGAAGGGTTCATTCTGAACCAGTTAAACAGCCACTGAAAATCTCCAGTTAGCACAGGAAACCATGGTTTCCACACCACGATGTCTCTGCAGAGATTTTCTTCTTCCAACTCATCTGCAGGTATCTTCTTCTCAAGAACACTTCTGTTCCTGATGAGATGGTGATAGCTGCTTTCACCAGCTTCCAGCCGAAGACCACGAATACCAGGAGCTTCGGACATGATCCTTCTCTGAGTGTCTGTTGCCCTATCCAGAAAATCCTGACGAAAGGTATCCCAAAGGTTGCTTGTGGCATACTCATCCAGATGGTTAAGGTGAGCAGCACCCAGAATCTCCAACCAGCCATTTACATCAGAATGTAAAAGCTCCAGATATGATTGAGTGGTAGGGGTTGGAGGGTTGACAGTGAACCTGGAGTCGGGAAGAACAACACTGTAGGGATTAGGTGTTCTGGTGGGAAAAGGGTGTGAGAGAGATGAAGAAATTTCTGATGGATGGGTTGAAGGAGAGGAGATACCAGATGGTGAAGAAGGTGGTTCCGAGAGGGTGAATGAGGAGGAAGAGGTGGTGGAAGTCTTTGAGAAGGGAGTGATCCTTACTCTTTTTGGTTTGGTTTCTGGTTCGACAGTTGCCTTTCTCTTTTGTTTCCGATCATTATCTTGATTCCTAGAGCTTGACGATGGATTCATGATGAAGTTGCAGATATTGGAAACTGCTAGGGTTTATGATATGAAAAAAAAAGAGAGACGAAAAAGAAACTGAATGCAGAGAGAGAGAAATATGAGAGGGAAAAGAAACGTTTGAAGAATATAAAAAGAAAACTGAAAGAGAGTAAATGATGAAAAGCATTTAATGTTACGTGACGTGAGGAGAGATAATAATGACAAAAGATGTGATTAGCACAGTTACCTAAGTAGACGTCCCCTCAACTGCACGCACGCTTGTCCAGGAATAGTGAACACGTGTTTACCATCTGGATAGCCAGTTACAGCTGTTTTGCTTTTAAAGAGATTCTGAATCAACTTAGACAATGAAACGTTATTAATAACTAAATCACAATTCTAATTGATTTCAATCAGAACTTCTTAAAAAAAAGTCATTTCAGCAGATACCCATACATAAGAATTTCTCATCTTCTCATTTTTGGCTTGTTTCTGAAGACCCATTTTGTGCCGATTATATTGAATCCATCTGGTCTAGGAACAAGATCCCAAACATCATTCCTTGTAAACTGATTTAGTTCTTCTTGCATAGCAATTATCCAGTCTGGATCTTCTAGAGCATGATCAACAGAAGTTGGCTCGATCAAAGATACAAGACCTAATTGACAGTCTGCATTGTTCTTAAGGAATGCTCTTGTTCTGATTGGATCATCCTTCTTTCCAAGAATGACATCTTCTGAATGACCAGAGATGAGTCTGGATGATCTTCTGACAGATGGTTCTTCAGAAATGCTTAGATTCTCCAGAGAAGCTGATACTTGATCTTCAGATTCTTTGCTTCTGAGAAGCTCTGCTTCTGATGCGTTGCTTCTTGGCTCAACAACTTCTGATATATCAATATCCCAAACTGCAAAATTATCAAACTGCTTTGGTTTTTCAGAACCAAGCTTATCATCAAACCTGATATTGATTGATTCTTCTACAATCAATGTTTCAGTATTGTATACTCTGTAGCCTTTTGAGCGTTCAGAATATCCAAGAAGGAAACATTTTTGTGCTTTGGAATCAAACTTACCAAGATGATCTTTAGTGTTCAGAATAAAGCATACACATCCAAAAGGATGGAAATATGAAATGTTGGGCTTTCTATTCTTCCACAATTCATAAGGAGTCTTATTTAGAATAGGTCTGATAGAGATTCTATTCTGAATATAGCATGCAGTGTTTATTGCTTCTGCCCAGAAATGCTTAGCCATATTGGTTTCATTGATCATGGTTCTGGCCATTTCTTGCAGAGTCCTATTCTTTCGTTCTACAACTCCATTTTGCTGTGGAGTTCTAGGACAAGAGAAATCATGGGCAATACCATTTTCTTTGAAGAATTCTTCAAAAGATCTGTTCTCAAATTCACCACCATGATCACTTCTGACCTTTATGATTTTACACTCTTTTTCAGATTGAATCTGAATGCAGAAATCAAAGAACACTGAATGAGACTCATCCTTGTGTTTCAAGAATTTTACCCATGTCCAACGGCTATAATCATCTACGATGACTAGTCCATATTTCTTCCCTCTGACAGATGCTGTTTTGACTGGGCCAAACAGATCAATGTGCAAGAGTTCTAATGGCCTTGAGGTAGAAACAACATTCTTGGACTTGAATGCAGGTTTGGAGAACTTGCCCTTCTGACATGCTTCACAAAGAGCATCTGATTTGAATTTCAGATTAGGGAGTCCTCTGACAAGATTCAGTTTGTTAATCTGAGAAATCTTTCTCAAACTAGCACGACCTAATCTTCTGTGCCAGACCCACTGCTCTTCAGAAACAGACATAAGACAAGTCACCTTCTGACTCATAAGATCTTGCAGATCTGTCTTATAAATGTTGTTCTTCCTCTTGCCTGTAAATAGGATTGAGCCATCCTTCTGATTTACAGCCTTGCAAGACTCTTGATTAAAGATTATATCATAACCATTGTCACTCAATTGACTGATAGATAAGAGGTTATGTTTTAATCCTTCTACAAGAAGTACATTAGAAATGGAAGGAGAGTTACCAGACTTTATAGTTCCAGAGCCAATTATCTTTCCCTTCTGATCTCCTCCAAACTTGACTTCTCCTCCAGACTTAAGCACCAGGTCTTGGAACATAGACCTTCTTCCTGTCATGTGTCGTGAGCATCCAGAGTCCAGGTACCATGACATGTTGTGCTTTCTCCTTTTTGCAGTCAAGGATATCTGCAATAGGAATAATCTTATCCTTAGGTACCCACATTTTCTTGGGTCCTTTCTTGTTAGATTTTCTCAAGTTCTGATTGAACTTGGGTTTAACATTGTAAGCAATAGGAGGAACAGCATGATAATTTTTAATGTGAGTTTCATGATATTTCATAGGTTGTGTCACATGCTTTTTGGTGTGTGTTATGTGAAAACTTTGAGCATGTGAAGTGTGCCTAATATCATGGGAGTGGCCATACTTGAACTGATCATACAATGGCTTGTATGTGAATTTCATTTCATCAACAGGTTCAAGTTTGTATGGGGTTTCACCCTCAAAACCAATGCCGACTCTTTTGTTTCCAGACACAGCATATATCATAGAAGCTAGCTGACTTCTGCCAATACTTCTAGATAAGAACTTCCTGAAACTTAAATCATATTCTTTCAAAATATGGTTTAGACTAGGAGTGGATTTTTCTGAATCAGAAGGAGATCCAACATTATTGGATAATTTTAAAAGTTTTTCTTTTAATTCAGAATTCTCCAACTCAAGCTTCTTTGTTTCAAATTCAAATAGCTTTTTCAGCTTTTTGTATTTGAGACTAATCTGAGACTTGAGTTCCAGAAGTTCAGTTAGACCGGAAACTAACTCATCTCTAGTAAGTTCAGAAAATACCTCTTCAGAATCTGATTCTGATGTAGATTCTGATCCGTCATCTTCTGTCGCCATCAGCGCACAGTTGGCCTGCTCATCTTCAGAGTCTGAATCATCTTCTGACTCATCCCAGGTTGCCATAAGACCTTTCTTCTTATGAAACTTCTTCTTGGGATTTTCCTTCTGAAGATTTGGACATTCATTCTTGAAGTGTCCAGGCTCATTGCATTCATAGCACATGACCTTCTTCTTGTCAAATCTTCTGTCATCAGAAGATTCTCCACGTTCAAATTTCTTTGAACTTCTGAAGCCTCTGAACTTCCTTTGCTTGGTCTTCCAGAGTTGATTTAGCCTTCTGGAGATCAGGGACAGTTCATCTTCTTCTTCAGATTCTGATTCTTCAGGATCTTCTTCTCTAGCCTGAAAAGCGTTAGTGCATTTCTTGATATTGGATTTTAATGCAATAGACTTACCTTTCTTTTGAGGCTCATTTGCGTCCAGCTCTATTTCATGACTTCTCAAGGCACTGATAAGCTCTTCCAGAGAAACTTCATTCAGATTCTTTGCAATCTTGAATGCAGTCACCATAGGACCCCATCTTCTGGGTAAGCTTCTGATAATCTTCTTCACGTGATCAGCCTTGGTGTATCCCTTGTCAAGAACTCTCAATCCAGCAGTAAGAGTTTGAAATCTTGAAAACATCTTTTCAATGTCTTCATCATCCTCCATCTTGAAGGCTTCATACTTCTGGATTAAAGCTAGAGCTTTAGTCTCCTTGACTTGAGCATTTCCTTCATGAGTCATTTTCAAGGACTCATATATGTCATAGGCCGTTTCCCTGTTAGATATCTTCTCATACTCAGCATGAGAGATAGCATTCAGCAAAACAGTTCTGCATTTATGATGATTCCTGAAAAGCTTTTTCTGATCATCATTCATTTCTTGCCTTGTCAGCTTTACGCCTCTGGCATTTACTGGATGTTTGTAACCATCCATCAGAAGATCCCATAGATCACCATCTAGACCAAGAAAGTAACTTTCCAGTTTATCTTTCCAGTATTCAAAGTTTTCACCATCAAATACCGGCGGTCTAGTATAACCATTGTTACCGTTGTATTGCTCAGCAGAGCCAGATGTAGATGCAGGTGTAGACTTTTCACTTTCATCAACCATCTTTTACTGAAGCGTTTTTCTCTTCCTGAATCTTTTCTAAACACGGTTAAGTGCTTGCACCTTAGAACCGGCGCTCTGATGCCAATTGAAGGATAGAAAAACACTTAGAAAGGGGGGGGTTTGAATAAGTGTAGCTTTAAAAACTTGACAGATAAAAATAAATTGCACAGTTATTTTTATCCTGGTTCGTTGTTAACTAAACTACTCCAGTCCACCCCCGCAGAGATGATTTACCTCAACTGAGGATTTAATCCACTAATCGCACGGATTACAATGGTTTTCCACTTAGTCAGCAACTAAGTCTTCCAGAGTCTTCTGATCACACACTGATCACTCCAGGAACAACTGCTTAGATACCCTCTAAGACTTTTCTAGAGTATACTGATCCACACGATCACTCTAGTTACAACCTGCTTAGATAACCTCTAAGACTTCCTAGAGTATTCTGATCCACACGATCACTCTAGTTCCTTACAACTTAATGTAATCAATTCTAAGAGTATTACAATTGCTTCTTAAAAGCGATAATCACAAACTGTGATATTTCTCTTAACGTTTAAGCTTAATCTCACTAATATATTACAACAGCAATGTAGTGAGCTTTGATGAAGATGAAGATTCTGAGCTTTGAATTTGAACAGCGTTTCAGCAAGTTGATATTCACAGAATAGATGTAGAATTGGTTAGAATTAATTAACCTTGCTTCTCATCAGAACTTCATATTTATAGGCGTTGGAGAAGATGACCGTTGAGTGCATTTAATGCTTTGCGTGTTCCGTACAGCATCGCATTTAATGTTATACGCTTTTGTCAACTACCTCGAGCCTTGTTCACGCTGTGTCTACTGACGTAGCCTTTAGTAGCTTTTAACGTTCCTTTTGTCAGTCAGCGTAGCTTGCCACTTGTACTTTCTTCTGATCTGATGTTTGTGAATACAACGTTTGAATATCATCAGAGTCAAACAGCTTGGTGCATAGCATCTTCTGATCTTCTGACCTTGAAGTGCTTCTGAGCGTGATACCATCAGAACTTCAGTGCTTCTGTTCTCTTGTTCTTCTGATGCTTCCATAGACCCATGTTCTGATTCTGCTTCGACCATCTTCTGATGTCTTGCCAGACCATGTTCTGATGTTGCATGCTGAACCCTTTGAGACAAAGCTTCTGAGCGCTGAATTATGCGTACTCTTTATATATTTCCTGAAAAGGAAATTGCATCGGATTAGAGTACCATATTATCTTAAGCAAAATTCATATTATTGTTATCATCAAAACTAAGATAATTGATCAGAACAAATCTTGTTCTAACAGCATGACCAAGTTAACTGAAATGCTGCAAGTTTTGATTGCTAGAGGAGAACCACCTCAGAAGACTGTCATTGTTGAAGTCTCAAGTGCTGATGTTGACCCTCAACCTACTCAACAACCACCTTCTACATGGCCTGAGTTTGGCTTGCCACATGGTTACACTCCTCCCTATGAGAAGACTCCTGGTATTGGTCAATCTTCACAACTTGTGATTGGTCAAGCTCCAAATCCAGTTTTTCATGCTCCTGTCTTCACTGAATCTCAGCCTATTGTGCACACTGTTGCTCAGCCCACTTATGTGAATCCTCTGTTTGAATATCAAGCTGCTCGTTCCCAGAATGGAAGTCAAGGAGATGCTGGAGATATTGAAGATGTCAAAGAGCAGTATCAGACTTTAGAAAAGCGCCTGAGAGCCATGGAAAGAAATGATTACTTTGGGGTTGCTGCTGAGAATATGTGTCTGGTTTCCAACTTTGTCATGCCTGCAAAATTCAAGACTCCTGAGTTTGAGAAGTATAAGGGGAACACTTGCCCAAGAAGCCATTTGACCATGTACTATCGCAAAATGGCTGCTTATACCCAGAATGATAAATTGCTTATTCATTGCTTTCAGGATAGTTTAAGTGGAGCTTCACTGAAATGGTATATGGGGCTTGAGAGTAATCACATTCATTGCTTCCAAGATCTGACCGATGCATTCATGAAACAATACAAGTATAATCTGGATATGGCACCTGACCGTCGTCAACTTCAGAACATGGCTCAGAAGGAAAAGGAATCTTTCAAAGAATATGCTCAACGTTGGAGAGAATTGGCTTCCCAAGTTGAACCACCATTAGCTGAGAAAGAATTGACTGGAATGTTCATGGATACTCTCTCCCCTTTCTACTGGGAAAAAATGATTGGAAGTGTGTCCTCAAATTTCACAGATTTGGTTACTATTGGCCAGAGACTTGAAGAGGGGATCAAGAAAGGGAAAGTTGCTAATGTTGCTGAATCTTCTGGTGGATCAAAGAAACCTTATGGAAACTTCCACAAGAAGAAGGAGAATGAGACTAATGCTGTGTCAGATGACAGAAGGGGATCTCGTCGTAGACCTCAAAATGGTGATCAACCTTATGTAGCTGCTGTTGCTCCTGTGCAAGTTCAAGCTGTTAAACGGAATCAGATTCGTAATAGGGTCGACTTTGATCCTATCCCCATGACTTATACGGAATTGTATCCTGCTTTGGTCCAGCAAGGGTTGATTACAACAAGGGCTATGCCGCCTCCTCGAAATCCTCTCCCTGATGGTTTCAGATCTGATCTTCATTGTCCTTTCCATCAAGGTGCAGCAGGCCATGATTAGAAAGATGTTTCCATCTGAAGGAAAGAGTTCAAGAGTTGGTGAGATCAAAGTTGCTCACTTTCAAGGATATGGGTCCTAATGTTGTCACTAATCCTTTGCCAGATCAGAGTGGCTGAAGACAAGTCAAAGCCCAATTTTCCTAAAGCCAAGTGTTTCAGACAAGATAGCTCATCTTTGTTGCTGATTAGTCACTAGGCCTTGTTTCTGTACTGTTTGTTTTTCCTTTATTGTGCTGTTTACTTTTAGACTTTGTTTGTTTTTGAATGGTGATTTTAATGAAATGAGCATTGCATATTTTGAATTCATTCACATCTGCTATGTTTATGTTTATGCCTTCTTTTACAAAACTTTTTCTTCCATTTGCTTTCTCTATCAA
This sequence comes from Vicia villosa, assembly GCF_029867415.1. Taxonomy (NCBI): domain Eukaryota; kingdom Viridiplantae; phylum Streptophyta; class Magnoliopsida; order Fabales; family Fabaceae; genus Vicia; species Vicia villosa. The sequence goes on from NW_026706577.1 coordinate 93,104, forward strand.
ACTTGTGTTTTATGCAAAGATTGGAGGGAGGATGATGACAACGAAATACCCAAGTTGTTGAACTGTATGCTTTCGAATAAAACTTTGCTGATGATGTACAGACATTGTTTCAATTCCCAAACACTGGAGAAATAAGGAAGTTAATCCCTTGTCAACCCCTCTGAGCCTTCGAAGTTGGAGTTTCTTTCTGTATGAAAAACCCGCATTTTAAACCTGGGGCAGGGTAGTTCTCAGTTAATTTGGCTGTGCATTCTATTTTAAGAGAATCATTCAGTACACCTTTCCACAAAGGTTTCAATCACAAGCGCTCCTCTGCATACATCAAAGAAATGTTGGAGATGTCAATCAAAAACCAAAGATGGTTCATCTTAATCATTAAGCAAGGCAGTCACTATCTTTCAAAAAAAAATGTATCAAAAAATGTATACAAAGAAAAGCCTGCTAAGTCAAAACCAAAAATGACTTAGGCAAAAAAAATTAAGGCATCCCGCTGACTGTAAGTTCAAAAATAAACAGTTCAGGCAAAAGTTAGGGATATCAAAAGAAAAAGATGAAAAAGAGAAGTCAATAAATTCCTGAACAACACAATGTTGTGACTACCAAAAGGAAGAAGTGACTGCCATCTCAAAAGTTCTCTTTTCTTGTGAACTATCATCATTATCAAAAGGTGCAAATCCAAAAGTCTCTTGGAACCTGAATGCATAAGTTGAATTAACTGAGCTTAGGACTGGAGATCATCACGAAGGGGGTGGGTACAATCAAATTTTGAGCCTTATATCATTTGTTTCTGAAACCGTGAACCTGGCCACGTTACAACCTATGAAAGACCTAATTGAAGCAAGGTTTGTTTGAAAGCATACTACAACAAGGTTGCGTAAGCTGACTCCCATGAGATTTTCCAATCATTTGTTTTGATATCATGCCTTTGCTTTATCTTTCCCTTTGAATGTCATAACCTCTATGTTTTGACCAGTGATTCCATTTGCTTTACATCAATAACATCTTTCCAAAAATGATTTTGATTTCAAAAATATTCTTTGAGCATTGCATTAAAATTACCATTCTTGAATGAACATTTTATTTGTAAGTAAGCACTCATCTTTCAGGAAGTTCAAACAGTCGAGAAACTTGATCAGTGATCCTATCAGGGACATGTATTTCAAGATCCTGTTTTTCAAATGTTCAGTTCAAGATTTGTTGATCAAAATATCCTTTCAAGACTTATATTGGGGCAAGCCATCCCAACATGCATTTCAAGAATTGAAGTCATGATCAGTTCATCCCCTAATACAGTTCAACTGAAGCCATGATCAGTTAACTTGCAACAATTAGGGAATCAGGGGCAATTTTCTTCAGCAATCCCCAAGCAGTTCATCAGTCCTTCTTAAAGGATCACTAGTCTGATACAGTTATCCCAGCAATAGAAGTATGTCCAAGCATCTTCTTCGTAAGCAGAATTGGCAGAATTCTCGTGTTGAGGAATCAGAGTTTTAATCTTGCCTCACAAAAGAGTCTCCCTCAATTGTCACAAACAATTGCATTGCATTGATCATATATCATGCATAGAAAAATTCAACATCATGCATTGAAACAAATTTCATACTCATTTGCATTTTCCCAAGGTTCTGTTGCTATCAACATCTTCACCATGAGATCAAAGTCCAACTTACTTGGCACCTATCCAAAACAGATACTTGTTTGTCTTGTCCGTCTAGAGTTGTTCCTAGATGTATCTTTTCTTCTTTCACTGTCATTCCTGAAAGACTTACACCATGTTTTATCTTGTTTCCCTTCAATCATGTTTTATCTTGATTGTCTCTAATCATGCTTTATCCTGATCGCTTTCGACCATGTTTTATCTTGGTTATCCAATCATGTTTTACCTTGATTATCCCTTAATGACATCCAATCATGTTTTACCTTGATGGACCTGTGATGATTATCTAATCATGTTTTACCTTGATTGTCCGTTGATGATTATCCAATCATGTTTTACCTTGATTATCCTTTGACGATATCCAATCACGTTTTACCTTGATTGTCATTCGATGTTGCCCAATCACGTTTTACCTTTGTTGTCATTTGATGTTGTCCAATCATGTTTTACCTTGATATTCATTTGATGTAGCCACATTCATGTAGGCCTCAGATACTCTCTTCTCGAAGCTCAATCATGTTTTATCTTGAAAGCTTCTGTTGACTGTCTCTTTCTCCTGTGGAATCCAAGTTTTATCCCTGGATGACACATACCTTTTCCCCAGTGGAATCCTTTCTTATCTCCCTAATGGTGTTATACTTATCTCTATTCCATAATCATACTTGATGCATCCATTAGCATCGCATCATACCTTAGGTTCAAAAATTGTGTGTTTTATATTTAAGTCTCTTCAATTACGTCGAGCTGAGGATTTTAACCCTCACATCTCCGGATAGAAGAAACTTAAATAGGGGCTTCTGTCATACCCCAATTTTTGACCCTAAGATCATACATCATCTCATATCAATCATCAATCAAGAGTTTCATCTTAAAGCTCTGCTCTCGGTGTTATGCTCACTTCATCTGCAAGGGAATCATCGAGCACCAATGTTTTAGTCTTGTATATATTGTTTTACTAACCAAAATACCAAAAATATTGCCTTGTGCTTTTGTATGTTTGTGTTTTGTAGGTACCAAGTCAAAGTATCCTTCAAAAAGGGCATTTTTCAACATTTTCACTATGCAAATCGATTTGCATAAGGTGTAAATCGATTTACACAACTGTTTCTGCACCAGATTTGCTTCTGCCATCAGTGCAAATCGATTTGCATAAGGTGCAAATCGATTTACATAACTGTTTTTTCCCCAGATTTTGCCTTTTTCAGCTATGTAAATAGATTTGCATAAAGTGTAAATCGATTGCACCAGCACGAATTTGGAAAAATGAAGGCAAATTTCAGCTTATTGAAGTGTTGACATCATTTGCAAGCATGGGAAGCATGACTTAGTTCTTACATTTGATTCCCTACATCATTTTATCATGAACCCTCATGTGATTGCATCAAGGCCATTGGATCTCATTTTTGGCTCCAAATCACTTTTCCAAGCCTAATTCTATTTTCCAATCCTAACTCCAAGCCACAAAATTTCCCAAGCCTAAGTGCTATAAATTGAGGCATTCCCCTCCTCATTTTTCAAGCTTTGATAGCCAAAAAACTTATTGCAAATTGATTCCTTGAAGCTTTGATAGCCAAAAAACTTATTGCAAATTCATTTCTTGAAGCTTTGATAGCCAAGAAACTTATTGCAAATTCTCTCCTCACCTCTTCCAAACCCCTCACTCAAAGCTCTTTCTCTTCCACACAAATTAGTGAGTCACATCTTGAACCTCACTAATTTGGAGCTAAACCTCAACATAAACACTAGTTTCTTCATCAATTGTGAGAGATCAAGGCTTGTGGTTGTGTGTTCTTGAAGAAGATTCAAAGTTTGTGAAGATTTGGTAAAATTCTAGATCCTTTACATGATTCAAGATGTGATCCATTGTTGTTTATGCTTGATGCACCTTTGGTGCTATATTGATGAGATTTGCTTGCTTAATTGATACATTTTCGTGCACAAATTGATCCAAGATCACAAGGTGTTTGGTTTTATGTTTAAACAAGTTTTCTTCTCTTTATTTGCTGTTTTTTTGAAAACTGTGTTGTGCAAATCGATTTACATCTTGTGCAAATCGATTTACACAACTGAAAACTGCGCAGATTTTGAAAACAGAGTTATGTAAATCGATTTACACTCTGTGCAAATCGATTTACACTGGGCAGAATGCTTATTTTTGTAGTTTTTGACTTGTTTTTGGTTCTAACTCATCTTCTACTCCATTCTTTTGATATTTTCTTTGAATCACAAGTTAGAGGCCTAATTTCTCTCTAATTTCAATGGACTTAGGGCGTTGATAGGATGAGAATCCAAATCCGCAATATTAAGTGATTGAAATTATGGATGAAAGGAGCTTTTAATGTGGTTCCATCTTTTACTTCTTTTTATTTTGATCGATGAAAGTCTTAATGCCTTGAGAATTCTTATGGATTCTTGGTGAAGACTAGATCACTCACCATTTTTTCTTTTCGTGCGGTATTGCTTTCGGAAAATGATCTACATATCGTTCTTCTAGCATGCATTAGCACATAAAGTTTTGACCGGCCTCGTTGTAGGGTGATTTCTACATAAATCACTTGGCGATCTGCTTAACATAGCGCAATATTTCGTGTCCCGAATAAAAAAGATCAAATATGGAAGAGAATTGTATGCGGTTGATTTAAGACTTGTGGAGGTTTTTATCGTGTAGTCGCTATGATTTTATCAAGCTTCTGATAAACCCCATTGAATTTAAATCCGAGTACATCATTCACTCACCATCGATCTCCTACTAACTTTGATAACATACTTGACAAGTTTCAAGATGGTTATCTTTAACATTTAACAACTAACTTTAATTTCCGCACCTTTACTATACCGCTCTTTATATTACCGCTCTTTATATTACCGCTCTTTATATTTCTCGCTTTATCGTTTTACTTTATCATTTCATCATATTTACTTTCCGTCATTTTCCCTTTGTCCACTTGGACATATGTTTATGCTTCCGTTATTTTTCTTTGTCCACTTGGACCATACTTTACTTTTCTTGCTAAAACACTAATAAATAACCAAAATCTAAAAAATACATAAGGCTCTCTTTGGACTATCGGTTACTATCCTTAGCAATTTGGAGATTCGGACTTATGGACCTAGTACCTCTGGACTCATTCTATTACTATCCTGTGATTGTTCTGTCTGTCTGGCATTGTTCTGTTGTATGTTTATGTGTGCAGGTATTTCCTTGAAAGCCCTTGATGGTTAATTCCAAGGCATTGAAATAAGGATTTTACCCAAAAAAACAGCCGTTACTCTGCCCGATTTTCGTCAGAACCTTAATGTGCTTAATGCAAAGTGGTGCTAAGACAATAAGTTCATCTGGATCCCCAAATGTTAATGTGTTGGTATTGATAAATCCAAAGGATGGGAAAACTACCTTGACTCTTAATGTCAAGTGTTGGCTTCTTATTTGGTTAGACCGTTTTTTTCCTTAGCTTTTATTTTATGCACTAGGTTAGTCTCTTCATCTCCTCCAACTTCTTAAATTTTCAAAATCTTCTCCCTTTTTCCAAAATGTTCTTATGTTTGCAAACCTTTTCAAAAACCTTTTCTTAAAAATATCTTTGGCCCTTAGTGGTTTTTCTTCAAAAGTTTAGACACCGTTAATTATCGAAACGAGTGGTTATACCCCACGATTTTGAAATTGATTGATAATAACGAGATCTTTTCCGCGTGAGAGAGCTAGTGGCATACTCGTTGATTTTATCCGAGTTGGAGCCCTTCTTTCATTTGCGATGCAAAGAACTTGTTTGTTCTCATGCTCAAGATCAATGGCTGAGTATTTCTCTCTAACGACAACAAAGTGTTTATTCGTTTTTAAAACGTTTTTCCCAAAAGCGGAACTACATTAGCTTTGACTTCTCCATTGCACCGAGGAGGTATGTAGGCCCAAAGCTTAACGCTTTGCCGAGCTTATTTTAAAAATAAAACAAACTCTTTTTTAGCACACACACAACACAGATTTTCAAAAAGGTTCCTGTGGAGTACCACAGATATGAGGGGTGCTTAAAACCTTCCCCTCATATAATCAACACCCGTACCCAAGATCTCTTCTTTTTGTTTTAAAAACAAAATTTGGTTTTTTTTCGTTCTTTTCCCTTTTCCTTTGGAAATAATAAAAGCGCGGTGGCGACTTTCACTGAAATATTGATTCGAGTCAATCCCATGGCTTCGATGTCAGATTTTCCCCGCTAAAGTATGGAACTGCCTTGTCAGAGTCATAAGGAACAGGTCCAGGTAGACAAATGATCAAAGGAGCCATAGGAACCCTTGGCTTGTTGTAGGTAACTTCTATGCGCTCAGGCATGTTGAAATGAGGAACAATGACGTTAACTTTAGGCATTTCCGAGTTGATATCTGAGACTAAAAGCTCATGCGGATAACATCCTATCATGTTAACTTCATCTTCATTCCTATTTCTGTAGATCTGAATAGTGCCATTATCTAGCAAAACTTGGAGATCTCTTCTCACAATCGAACATCCGTGAGGATCTACACAACATATGCTACAGGAACCATAGTGATGCTGGCGAAAATTCTGCCCTCGACAGAGAGTGGCGTGCATTTGTACCAAATCTGCTCTTGAGAAATTGATATTATAGACTCGGTATGGACCAGGACATCCGTACACCATGTTTACAACATGCCCTCCATGATTGGGCAGCGGATTTGCTTGCACATTAGGATTCAAATTTCTGAAAGAGAGGAGATTAGATCTAACCAACCTCTGAACTTCATATTTCAAAGCTATGCAATGCTCAAGATCATGGCCCGGTGCTCCTTGATGATAAGGGCATGAGACCACAGCTTTGTACCACCATGGGAGTTTCTCAGGTACTGGTGGTGGTGCTCTAGTTTGAACAAGACCTTTTTCAATCAAAGCAGGGTACAATTCTGTGTAGGTCATTGGAATCGGATCAAACTGTGGAGCTCTTTGTATACGATTCTGATTGTTGTTAAACTGTTGAGCCTGTTGTCGGGGCTGTTGTTGTTGAAATTGCGGGGTAAATCCCGGATTAGGTGTTGTATTAATGACTGGCGCAATAGCAGCAATCTGTCGTTGACGATTGACGTTTCCTCTTGGCTTTCCTTGGGATACCATGTCAACACTTTGTTCTTTCTTCTTTTGGAAACCACTTCCGAACTTTTTGGTTCCGCTTGAAGATCCACCTTCTTTAGTCATACGTCCGGTTCGGACTCCTTCTTCTAGACGCATCCCCATGTTTACCATTTCGGTGAAATCACTTGGAGCACTAGCAATCATGCGTTCATAATAAAACGGGTCAAGAGTATTCAAGAAGATCTTTGTCATCTCTTTCTCTTTCAACGGTGGATTAATTTGAGCAGCAGTTTCTCTCCATCGTTGGGCATATTCTTTGAAAGCTTCATGATCTTTCTGAGCCATGGACCGGAGCTGATCTCTATCTGGAGCCATATCCGAGTTGTATTTGTATTGTCGGACAAAGGCCTCGCCTAGGTCGTTGAAAGTTCGAATATTGGTGCTATCCAAACCTGTGTACCACTTCAGTGCGGCACCAGTCAAACTGTCCTGAAAGTAATGGATGAGCAACTGATGATTATCTGCATAAGTAGACATCTTTCTGGCATACATCACAAGATGGCTTTGTGGACAAGAACTTCCTTTGTACTTTTCAAAGTCAGGGACCTTGAATTTAGCAGGTATTTGTACACTGGGAACTAAGCATAACTCCTGGGCATTCTTTCCAAACAAATCTTTGCCACGAATAGCTTTGACTTCCAATTGAATCTTGTTGAACTGTTCTTGGAGATCTTCCACAAGATAACGCTGATTTGTGCTATCACCTTGATCATGATAAATCTCATTGCCATTATAAGGAACAGTGTGAACCGTAGGGGTCGGAACTGTCATAGTGGGTTGAGAAAGTGCCATAGTGATTTGGGAAAAAGTTACCCCTGAATGTGGAATAAACGCCAAACCCTGTGTAACAGGCGCTTCAGTTGTAGCTGTTTGAACCCCAGAGAAATTATGGCGGAAACCTGCACCAAAGCTGAAAGGCAGGCCCCAACCTTCTGGCATGGAGAAAGATGGAATGCTGAATGCAACTGTAGAAATTGGAGTAGTGACTTCAGATGTTACTGTTGCTTGACTGTTGGGTGGCGGCGGCTGATTCTGTGCGGCCATTAAAGAGTCAACCATAGTAGTGAGACTTTCCAACTTTTCTTGAAGGGTGGTCACTGTACCACGGAGCTCAATATTCTCTTGTTCAGAGTGTTCCATTATTCTTCTTCTGCTTGAACGAGTATTGTATCTGTGATCTGATTGCGAGCGCGGTCGAGAAACTTTGAGACGCGACAGCTTGACGATCTATTGGAGAAAGATCCAAAAGATGAGACTCTATACAACAGACTCGATATGCAGAATGACGTATGCAAAAGAAATTTATGATTTTGCCAAACATTTTAAAGATTATTTTCTTGCAAACATTGGAACACAAACTATTCTTTTATTGAAATAATGGGAAAATGTTAAAACATTGGAGCGTAGCTCCTTACAGAAGCAAATGATAAATGAAAATCTAAACAAATCCTAAGCATCTTCATCTGACGAAGAACCAAATGCATTATGCAGCTTGAGCTTCATGATTTCTTTCCCATAATAAGCTTTCAACTCGGCCTTTTCAGCCCTCAGCTTGTCAACAACATTCTTCCAATTGTCAGGCATCGGAGCGTTGCTTGTCGAGGCTTCAAGATTTCTCTTGCTTTCTTTGATGTATCTTCTGATTACGGCGTCTTTCCGACGGATTTTCTCATCTTTGCTCATGAGCCATCCATCTTGATAATAGAGAGTTTCTTCGTGATCTTTCACTCGTTTCTTCAACTTTCTGTTTTCCACATCAGTTTTACGAAACTTTTCTTCCCAAGCGTCTTTTTCTAACCTCATCTAGGCCAAAGTCTCTCGGTATTCTTCTATAGTGTCGATGGGAATATTGGGTAGTTGAGACACTACAGGGAACATGGGTTTTTCATAATCATAAGGCATTTGAAACTCTCTTGCTCTTTTCTTTACCCAACAGGTGTAGGTGTCCGTAGCAATGCAGTTTCTTATCCCACCTTTTTCTTTCCATCGGACGTCGTACCAAGCTCTCACCATTCTTGTTTTCAACCCTTGAGGATCCTCTCCTTCTTGGTAGAAGTAGCTTTCCACTGCGAGACCAATTGGTTTAACTGAATTTGCATACCCGAGTTGTCGTCGGGCTAGGACCGGATTATAGTTAATTCCTCCATGTGTACCAATGAGGGGTACGTTGGCGAACTCTCCACAACTATCAATGGTTTCTGTGCCGCAGCGAGCAAGAGTATACCAATGGATATCATTATTAGTAAGGGACATAAGTCTTTGAGGCCAACGCAAACCTTCTCGGTTTTCCGTGAAAGTAGGGGACTTAGGTAAGTGTGAAACAATCCATTTGTACAAAAGAGGTGCACAACATACAATGATTCCACCACCTTGGCGATTTTTGTGATGAATAGAGAAATACATGTCACCAAGCAAAGTCGGAACAGGATTTCCAATCAGAAAGATCTTTATGGCGTTGATATCAACAAAGTCGTTGATGTTGGGAAACATAACCAACCCATAGATAAGCAAGGCTAATACAGCTTCAAAAGCTATCATGCTACCAGTTTCAATGAAATCAAAGGCTTTCTTTATTAGAAACTGTGAAGTCAAACCTGGAAGGTTTCCTTTGGTAGTCCAATTACTTTCTACTTCAGATTTCTTCAAGTGGATACCTGCTGCAACGGCCGGTGACTTAGGAATGGCTTCCAAACCATTGAAAGGTATTTTGTCAGACACAGGAATACCCAAAATATTGGCGTATTCTTCCAAGGTCGGTACCAACTGGTAGTCTGGAAAGGTGAAACACCGGTAGACGGGATCATAGAACTGAACCAGAGTTTTGAGAAGTCCTTCATCAACATGAGTGTTCAAGATAGGCAAAAGCTTTCCATGGCTTTTCCTAAAATCGGAAGGATCTTGTACAAAAGATGCTAACTCTTTCAGTCTTTCCACATTAGGCGCTTTGAAACCGTACTTCTTGGTATGCCTTTTTACCCACTCCATCATTTAATCCTATAATGTTTGCAAGGAAAATTTCTCTAAATTTTTTTTGGAAAAATCATGTTTTTATGGAAAAAGATGGGTTTTTTTTTTTAATGTACGAATGCATGGATGCATGGATGCCACATATTCAAACATGGTAAGGCAAACATGGAAGTTCAAACATGGTAACGCAAACATGGTACTACAAACATGGTAACACAAACATGGTACACATAGGTTCAAAGGTCCAGCGTCACGAGCATGAGGTCAGAGAACCAAACATGGGATAGTGTCATACCCCAAAATTTGCCCTCATATAATTACAAATGTCATTTTATTTTGATTAAGTGACATGACACAATTGGTAAGGCTTTGAGGGTAAGAGGTACAAGAGTGAGAGGTTCCGGGTTCGAACCTCACTTTTAACATTTTTTTTTATTTTTTTTTATTTGCTTCTTGAATTTATTTCTAACTTTATTTCACTTTTTATTCAAAAAATCACAAAAATATGTTTTTTTAATCATTTAATTTTTTATTTTCGTATTATTTAATTAAGTATTTTAAAAAAATATTTATTTTTTATTTTATTTTTCATTTTAAATCATAATTTGATGCATTTTATAGCTAAAAAATAAACTATTTTTTTATGATTATTAGATGTTTATTTCGTTTTTAAAACATTAGTTTAGTTTAAATAGGCACAAAATCTCCCATCATTATCATCATTAGTACCGTATCAAGCCTAAAAAAGAAAAAAATATTTTTGAATTAAGTCAGAGGTCCCAAAGGAACACAAAATCTCTATCATTCAAATCTCATTCATGATTTAAATCGGATTCAAAATCATCAATCACATGAATTCTTGAGACCTAATTTAGGTCTATAAAAAAGCAGAGAAATTCACAGAAAGAAAAAACCCTAGCCTCCATCACCTAAACAAACCTTCCAAAGTTTTCAAAGAAATAGGGCATATTAGAAATCAACGTTGCAGCCAGTTTGAGCGATTCACACTCATCCTATCAGGTTTCTAAGTTTCCCAGGAACATCACTCAACTCATAAGCAAGCCCAAACGTGCCCAGAACAAGATCGCTCGAGCCTACCATTTTAGTAAATTTTTTAATTTCGAATCTCTCTGATTACGCATTGTTGATTAATTTTGTGTGCATAGATGTATTCAGGGCTCCATTCAAATCGTTTCTGACGTGGTACATGCGAGCTTTGGTGCCTTAAATCCGAATCACCATTGTTAGGGCTCCAACCAAATGTTGCTTCGTGTCCATGCTTGCAGACGTTTTTGGATCAAAATAATGCCACAATTGAGTTCGTGAGGGTCTCTTTAGTGAATCTGGGTACCTTTTGATTTTGTTTAACACTTTAATTTGAGTTTTGATTTTTCAGAATATTTGCTACAAAATTGCATAGCAAGAATCATAGCAAAACCGTGGAAAACTGTAGCAAAATCTGTGCTTGTTTGATAAAGACGATGAACAGTGGGGGTTGAATTGTTGACCACACATGGCGCAACCTGTTTGGCTAGTCAACCACACCGGACTCTCTCTCCATTGCTCATTGGTCTTCGTGTAACTACATGGGGTTCGGGTTGACTGGTTCCATTTACACGCGTATTTTTATATTTCTTTACCTGAAAGCATTTTGTGAATAGCTAAATAAACATGGCTCAGTGGCAAGTGGAAATTTCTTAAGTGGTTAATACCTAGGGGCGCGGGTTCAATCCCTGCCTTCTGCATATAATTTTCCTTGTTTTTCTCTTCAATTTCCTTTTCGCAGATCCGGTGTATGTGGCACACCCAGGCTCAGGATGCACTCTCCATCATCAGCCATTGGATCTCCACTACAACCAGATCTGAAGGCCAGATGCGCGCTCCCCCCATGACGCACCTTCAGGGGTTCGCTCCATTGGATCATACGCCCTTGGGCTTCAGCTTTTCAACCTTGGGCTTGCTGTTCACACCTCTCCATGATCTACAAGAACAGCCCATTAGTTTCTTCTTTTTTTATTATTTTGTTTGTTTTAGTTTATTTGAATTACTTTTTTTTTTATTAAAATCAACCAACAAAAAATAAAATAAAAAACAATTAGTTTAGGATTAATTTAGTAATTAGGTTTTGATTAATAATTTTTAAGTTAGTAATTAAAATTAATTAGACATTAGATTTTTAATTATATTTTAATTTAGCATTTGTACATAATTAATTTAATTAGGTTTTAGTTAGAATAATTAACTTAGCATTAGGTTAGCTTAGTGAATAAATTAATAATTAGGTCCTAATTAATCATTACTATGAACTTTTATTAACCTCAAACTACCTACGATTCTTCTCTCATCTCGAAATCCCGTGTATGGCGCATGTTTGTTTATTTTATCGCTTCTGTTAATTAGAATGTATTTAGGACAAAATGTAAATATCATAGTGAACCTATTTACTTTCCCGCACTTTTTATCTTTCGCATTTTTTATACTGTGTTAGATGTAGGTTAATTAGGGCGTGTATGGCAAGACTAAAAAAAATCGTAGTTAACTAATAATTCAAGATAAATAAATATTTGAATCCAACACACTTGCACTCACTCACCTCTAGGGTTTCCCCTCTTACTTTGCCTTTCGGAAAATAATAGTCAAGTCCCTTCGAGCGTAGGGATGCCTTAGCCTATGCTGCCTTCGATCCAAAAATCACCATGTCCCTCCGATTTAAAGATCATAGTCCCTTCGACGTCGCCTTCGGTATAAATGATCTTGTCCCTCGATTAAACGGTGATAGTCCCTTCGATGGCTAAGGTATCCTTACATGTTGCCTTTATGACTATTCAGATCACCTAGGACTTTCTATCCTCTTTATGGTATGAATAGTCCATATGATGATTCGATGACCCTTCGATGACCCGCTCATCCAATGTATAGGACTACCTACCCTCATATGGTATGGATAGTACTATCACCCAAGGAAAGTCTTAATGAATAGGAAAGACCTTACGAATTAGGGTAGGAACTCTTAAGTGCTTGCTCACAACAATCCAAATCAAATGCTTTTTACACCATGTTTTCTAACATTGTCTTTTTAGACATTCTCAAAATCAAACTGTTTTTCTAAACACACACAACACATTTTCAAACATTTCAAACAAACAAGTGAGCTAAGCAACTAAGAGCCCGTAGATAACTACGGATGAAAAGGGTGCTTACACCTTCCCTTTTCATAACCTACCCCCCGAACTCAAATATTTACTTAAGGTCTTTCTTGTTCTTTTATGCCTTTCCTAATTGGATAAAATAAAAGTCGGTGGCGACTCTTGCACACCGCAACATTGTTGCTTATAAAAATAAAAGTCAGTTCACCGAGTTACAGAACTGGCGACTCATCTGGGGATAAATAAAAAGAGGGTTTACCTTAGAGCTAGGATCACTTTAAATTTGTTTGATTTGTTTGCTTTATCTTTAAAGGTTGTTTTGGGTATTCTACTGTGTGAAAGATCCTACACCCGGATCTAGTGTACCTTAGGTATGTGGCATGAGACCAGGGAGGCTGTACGACATGTATCGTTATGGTTGAACTGGTGGCCACCGTTAGTGCGACGCTTTGGTTTGTCCTGATGGCCCTTGAATATGATCGAGGAGACATTTGGCTACCGCGTGGTGTCATAAGCACTAATTCGCCCTTAGAACCTTAGTTGAACTTGACTTTGGCCTATAGGAAGTAGCGAGATAGCTGGCTTTGGATTCCTGACCGAAGCCGGTTGATACTCGATGCTACACTCATTGAGATTGAACTCTAGGGATGCTTTTGGCTGGCCAATCGAGTGCCATGTTGAGACAATGCCCGCGAGAAAGATCAGGGATATGAGCACCATAGAACCCGGTTACTATTCTAGGACAGGTTGAACCAACTTAACTTCAGCGGGGAGGGTACTTACCTACGAACTTCACGCAAGCCTTTAAACCTAAGGACACTTGTGTGACTATTTTGTGCTTGCTACTAACCCTTCGGTTTTCTTGCAGGTTTTTCTTGTGGGACTCACTCGTCCTTACTATCTCACGCTTTTCCTGATGCATTGCATAACATCATGACATCATGACATCATAAGCATAACATGATTTAACTAACCCTTTCAAGGATCTTAGGGATTTAGGGCGCATAATTTCAGGTGCTCTTATCAAAGACTGAACTCTTATCAAGGGGCAAGGGGATTTACTTTCCTCTCGCCACATACCTTCCATTACAGAGACTTTGTACCTATCAAGGGGCAAGAGGATTTATTTTCCTCTAGCCATGTACCCTCAAATTCAGAAGTATCCCGAATCAGAGGCTATGACCCACTGGATATGGTGAGCTCGATTCCCATGGAAGAGCATCCAAGAATCAGAGTTCTTCAAATAAAGATGCGACCAAATCATGTTCCAATATTGCTAACTAAATTTCCTAGAGATCCTTGAAAATATTGCATCTGCATTCATGACATTTGTCATACCCCAAAATTTGCCCATACTATTTCTCTTGTTCAAATTCAAATCAAGATACAAAGCTCAAGATTTGACTGACTGAACACTCTCCTAAACAACAACCCTCAAACCAGGGTTTTGATATTTTCAAAGTAAAATCAAGTTCTGACAATTCAAGTGGACCTCATAACCTCTCATATGCCTCAAAGGGGGCCCAATATTTTTTTAAAATCTTGTTCCACAAGTTACCAATAGGGTCCATATCCAATGCCACAAATTATTGATTATTATTTGATTTTATATGAATTTTGATTCATTAAAAAAATCAATTTAATCAAAAATTTTGAAGAAAATGCATGAAGAAAATATGGACTAAACTTATGGGCCTATGTTTCTTTGATTCAAACATACTCCTAATATTGCCAAGGAATTCCAAAGTCCATTTACATGCCTTGTTGTCATTTATTTTATTATTGGATTAATTTAATTTAGTTCAAATTTAATAAAATAAGATACAACAAACCAAGATAAATAAAATACAAAAGGGCAAGATTAATTCATGGGGCCGTGTTAGAATCATGAAGAGGCCCACAAGAGTCAATTTTGGGAGCCAACAAACCGAGCAAAGATTGGAAAAAGATTCAAAATGGCAAGATTGTATATGGATTCCAAAACCAAATATCTTTGCATTCAAAGCAAGATTCTTCATCAAAATTCTTAACCTAACTCATGCCCTATATATATAATTCGTGCCCATACAGCAGAGGAGGTTTTTTTTTCTCGGCAACCAATATAGCTTAATCCGAGTGCAAAAAGTGGAGAAAAAATTGAGCTTGTTCTTGGCGATTGAGAGTGATTCAAAGCGCTTGGAGGCTTCAAACACGTACCTGGGGGCATCAGTGATCGGTTCCGATCTTAATCAAAGCCAGAAGCGTGAGAAAACGTAGCCTCCGAGTCACGGTTTGTTCCACGTTTTTGTCTAATTCGATTCTAATTACACATGCATATTTAACATGATTCAAGTACATATTTGCATTCACAATGAAGTTTGGATACTCTCTGCATAATTTGATTTTGTTTTTGACACGGATTTGATAAACCACCATTGACGAGTTCTTAGGGTTTCAGAATAGGGATTATTGATACAGGTAGAGTTAGCCTTGATTATAGGCATGTCTGGGTTCGGATTGATGAGGCAAACTCATCTATGGTTTCACCGGTGATTTTCGTTGCTCGTGTGTGTTTTTGAGCGTGCAGGGACATATGGCTACGCCGGAGAACCGTGGGTAAAGGTCTGAAGCTTTTCCAGAAAAAAATTGAAGGACAGGGATGAGTATCTGCGCGCGATCTGTTTTTTTTTAAATATTTCAATATTTCGTTTTAGTATATATATTAACACGTGCAGTCGGTATTCAGCAAGAACATATGGAAGGATTGGCAAGAGGCGCGCATTGGAAACAGAGAGCGCAAGGGTTCGATTCCCGCCCTAATGCGCTTATTTTTGAGTTTTCTTGGTTATGGATCTGACGCGTTCAGCTGGCAAGAGACTATCATGCACCTTCATCATCCACCCATTGCATTGTCTTGATCCCTCATCTAAACGCACCAGGGAAGCCAGTGCATCATGGACCCTCAGACTTGCGCCATAATGGATTACTAGCTGAGATTTCTAAATCTTTTTCTTTTTAATTACGTAAAATTATGTTTTTTTATTATTTTTATTACATATACTTTGCATAAATGTTTTTTTTATGTAATTAAATCTTTAAAAAACAAAGTTTTCTTTAAAACTTATTTTTGTTTTTATAAAACATAGTTAAATGCAAAATTATTTTTGTTCTTCACGCCTTCTCAGGGTTACTCTTTAAGTACCTTCCGATTACGCGCCACGCCTTACGAAGCTAAGTCCCGTTTCAACTCTCGTTATTTATTTATTTGTATATTTAATGCAAAATTATTCTCTCCTCTTGTTCATTTTCCCTATTTTTAAAATTAGGGTTTGTTTTTAAATGCCAATGAAATGTCTGTACACTCACGCTTTATTTGTTTCTCTGCTCATTCCTAATGGTCAGAGTCGATGCTTCTGGCAAACCCTTGCCCTCAACCCTGTCAGGCAAATGCCAAGCTAAGTACTTTCTCCCTATTCTATTTTTAATTTATTATCCTATTTTCTTTTAGGGTTAATCCCTTTGCCCTCGAATTTGATAATGCACTCACTATATGTTTTTTGTCTTGTCTTTTTCCTTTTCAGGATTTAGCAATTGCCAAAGCTACGTTGTTGGTAACCCTAAACCTCATTTTATTTTATGCTTTTTATTATTATTACTTGTGTCAAACCCTGATAAGGGATCCGCTGGTTACAATTTCCCGCCCCCTTTATTGCTTTATATTATTGTGTGGTTAGTAATCTTAGGGACTGCAAGCCTTAAACTGAATTAGAATAACTAATTAAAAGATAAATATCTGAATATAACCACGTGATTGTTGCATACACGCACCCTTTTGGGTAACCCCCTGTTGCCTGTTGCCTGTTGCCTGTTGCCTGTTGCCTGTTGCCTGTTGCCTGTTGCCTGTTGCCTGTCGCTTTCGTATTTTTGCAGAATAAGCCACGTCCCTCGGATTCGAAGATACCTCAGCCATGCTGCCTCGAATACTAAAGGTCATACGACCCTAAATGATGCTGCCTTCGATACACAAAAATGACCTTGACCCTCGGAAGTTGCCTACGAAAAGGCTGAGGTATCTTCTGGCTGCCTACGAAAAGGTTTATTCTGATCCTTACCTTAGACTACCTGCCCTTCTATGGCATGGGACAGTCTTAGGGCCAAGGATGCTTCGACGACCCTTCAACCTCCAAATGAAAGGCTTCCTGCCCTCTTATGGCAAGGATTGACCCTTTCATTCTGAAAGGCTAAAAAGAGACCTATCATCTGAGTTTAAGGTAATTGCCCCTAATTGCCTTGCAATGCTCAAACTTTCATTATATTCTTTCTCATAATTTTTTAAAAGGGCTACGCTCATTTACGAGCTAAAGTCCCTATCTCTTTCATCTATATTTTCTAAACAAACGAGCAAGCAAAGCAATTAAGAGCCCATGGAAAACCATGGATGCAAAGGGTGCCTTACACCTTCCCTTTGCATAAATTACCCCCCGAACTTAGATTTCTTAAAAGGTTTTTTTTCTGTTTCTTTTTGCCTTTCCGAATATTATTTGGATAAAATAAAAGTCGGTGGCGACTCTTGCTTACCGCGACATTCCGATTAATAAAAAGTCAGTTCACCGTATTACAGAACTGGCGACTCTGCTGGGGAAATTTCAATTAAGAGGGGTTACCTTAAAAGTTTAGGATTCATTTTAAATGTTTTCTATTGTTTGCTTTGTTTGTTTTATTTTTCAGGGGCGTTTTGGGAATTAACTGAAGGACGAATCCTATTCCCGGATTCAAGTACATCTAAGATAGGAAGTGGCATAGTCATGGCGACCTCCCTTGTGTATGCTTGGGATTGGTCAATATGAGAGTTCACGCTTGAGTTAGGCCTCTATGGGTGTTTACATGCTTCTCTTGTATGAGGGAGGTTCGTGTGGATACCTGTGGGTGAGTCGGAGCTCAAGGACCGTTAGTTACCTTTAACCCATCCTGACTTTTAGGAACGTAGTGGGGGGACTACTCTTGATGTATGTTGAGAGCATAGTCGCTACCCGATACTACAACTCAGATAGGTTCTTTCTCAAAGTATCATTGCATGGTATGTATGTATCATGTTCGAGGGTGCTTTAGAAGGGCTGACAATTCTGGGTCACTTGGTAGAACCCGTTGCTGAAATCTCCTTATCCATAGAAATGCCCTTGGGAAGGACACCCGATCAGACTCCATGCAAGCCTTAAGCCAAAAATTGTGTGACTTGTGTGACTTGTTTGTGTTTACTACTAACCTTCATTTCCTCGCAGGTTTTGTTGAAAGGATTTGTTTGTCCTTACCATCTCGCACCAAGTCTAATGAACTGCATTCGCATAACATCATGACATCATGACATCATAAGCATAACATGATTTAACTAACCCTTTCAAGGATCTTAGGGATTTAGGGTGCACAATTCCAGGTACTCTTATCAAGGACTAAAGTCCTATCTAGGGGCAAGAAGATTTATTTTCCTCTGGCCACGTACCTTCCAAGTCAGAAACTCAGCACCTAACAAAGGGGCAAGAGGATTTATCTTCCTTTGGCCGTATACCTTCAAATTCGAAGTATCCCGAATCAGAGGCGATGACCCACTGGATATGGTGAGCTTGATTCCCATAGAAGAACATCCAAAAAATCAGAGTCCTTCAAACGAAGAAGCGATCGAATCATGTTCCAATGTTACTAACTAAATTTCCAAAGATCCTTGGAAGTATTGCATCTGCATTCATAACATTACATCACTGGTTTCCACCACAGGTTTCTTACCACCTCGCTGTTTATTTCAGCATCATGAATCTCGAGCAATCAGTCAAAGACCTTCAAGCTCAGAACGCCCAGTTTCAAGATCTGATCCTGAACCTGTCCAAGGGGCAAGATGAACTGAAAGCACTCCTGACCAAGAAGAAGAAGAAGGGTAAGAAGACTCTGGGGAAAAAGCTTAGACCGATCTTGCAACTCAGGGATGCTGAACCCTCTGAAGACAGTGATGAGGATGAGCAAGATGATGATGCTAGTATCAAAAGTGATGCAAAAAGTAACCATGATTCTGCCAAACCCTCTGAAGAAGAAGAGGACTATCACCATGAGGATGAACATCCTGATGACAAATACA
Source organism: Vicia villosa (assembly GCF_029867415.1). Taxonomy (NCBI): domain Eukaryota; kingdom Viridiplantae; phylum Streptophyta; class Magnoliopsida; order Fabales; family Fabaceae; genus Vicia; species Vicia villosa. Next base: position 112,114 of record NW_026706577.1, read on the forward strand.
AGATGTTAGAAGAGCGTCTGAGAAGCGTGGAAATTCAGAAGGTACCTGGGCTGGATTTTGAAGAGCTTGGACTCGTTCCTGGGGTCGTTATTCCTCCAAAATTCAAAACTCCCGCCTTTGCTAAGTATGATGGAGTCTCTTGTCCAAAGATGCACTTGAGGTCTTATGTAAGAAAGATTCAGCCCCACACTGCAGATAAGAGGCTCTGGATCCATTTCTTCCAAGAGAGTTTATCTGGAACTCAACTCGAATGGTACTATCAACTGGAAAGTACCAACATCTGTACTTGGGAAGATTTGGTTGATGCTTTCTATAAGCAATACCAATATAATTCTGATCTCGCACCAACTCGCATGCAACTACAAAGCATGTCCATGGGACCCAAGGAAAGTTTCAAGGAGTATGCTCAAAAATGGAGAGATCTAGCTGGAAGAGTCAAACCCTCCTTGAATGATAGAGAATTGGTTGACATGTTCATGAATACACTGACTGGTCCTTTCTACAGCCATTTGCTGGGAAGTTCGTCATCTGGATTCACTGACCTCATACTGACTAGGGAACGTGTTGAAAGCGGTATTCGAAGCGGTAAAATTCAAGTGGCTACGTATGCTAATACCTCAAAGAAAGCGCACAATGAGAGGAATGAATCTAATACTGTGGGGACGGTCCTAGCCTCCAATCAAGTGCCGACACAACAAAGGGGCAACCAACGTAAACAAGGTGCATCTAAAAGGCAATTCACAAAGATCAACATAACTTTGGCCGAAGCGTTACAACAGTTGCTTAAAGCAGGGTTGATTACTTTTAAGGATCCTCCTCTGAAGCCCAACACCTTATCTCATCAATATAATCCTAATGCAAGATGCGCTTATCACTCTGATAGTATTGGACATGACACTAATGATTGTTGGCCATTAAAGAACAAGATCCAGGATATGATCGACGCCGGAGAAATTGAGTTCGACCCCCCTGCAACCATGCCCAATCACAACAAGATTGTTAATACTATGGATGGCTAGAAGGATGAACTATTTAGATCATTAGATTTACTTTCATTTGCAATTTCTATTCTATTTGTTTAAACATTCAAATTATGATAGACATTATCTGTTTTAATAATTATCATCAGCGCATTGCATATGTTTGTCTTGAATAAATTATTTCGTTATCACTCATTTTAAATTATGTATTTATTCTGCATATGTTTCTGTGATACTCAACTACTGCTAAAGTTGTATACCTTTTGAGGGAGGATGACGAAAACAATACCTCAATTTCATACAGTATGCTTTTGAACAGACTATGCTGACGATGTACAGGCATTGTTTCAATTCCTAAACAGTGGAGATATAAGGATGATAATCCCTCGTCAACCCCTTTGAGCCTAAGGAGTAGAAGTTTTCTTTTTGTACGAAAGACCGCATTTTTAACCTGGGGCAGGGTAGTTCTCAGTGAAGTTGGCTTTTCATTCTAGTTTAAGAGAAATCATTCAATACACCCTTCAACGAAGGTTTCAACTACAAGTGTTCATCCGCACATGTCAAAGAAGTGTTGGAGATGTCAGTCAAAAGCCAAAGATGTTTCATCAATCAAACAGGGCAGTCATTATCTTTCAAAAAAAGGAAAAAATGAAAAAAAACGTGTATATACAAAGAAAAGCCTGCTAAGTCAAAAATAAAAAAGAAGACTTAGGCAAAAATCAAGGCGTCCCGCTGACTGTAAGCTCAAAAGAGACAGTTCAGGCAAAAGTTAGGGATATCAAAAAATAAAAAAAGAGAAGTCAACAAATTCCGGAACAACACAATGTTGTGACTACCAAAAGGAAGAAGTGACTGTCATCTCAAAAGTTCTCTTTGCTTGTGAACTATCGTCATTATCAAAGGTGCAAATCCAAAAGTCTCTTGGAACCTGAATGCATAAGTCGAACCAACTGAGCTTAGGAATGAAGAACATCACGAAGAAGGGGATGGGTATAAATAAACTTTGAGCCTTTATCTTTTGTTTCTTAAACCGTGAACCAAGCCACGTTACAACCCTTGAAAGTCCTAATTGAAGCATGGTTAGTTCGAAAGCATACTGTCATAACAAAGGTATCCCGACTCCTTAAGGTTTATCACAAATGCTAAGTTGATACAAACCTCATGTTGTTACAAATATCATGTTTTTACAAATATCACGCTTTTACATCTCTTGTTTTAATGTGTTTCCAAAAACTCAAGACAAACGTATGCATTGCATCTCATGAATACATTATCAAACATATTCTGCTACATAATTTCAAATGTTAGCAACAGAAAGAATTTGCACAGGGTACAACTAATGATTGAAAGTTATCCCGACAGACAAAATTACTCCAAGGAAGCCATGTCTCTTACATATACAAGGGACATGACATGTTTCGTCCAATCAATCTGGGGCAATCAAGTCAAGATTCTGAGAATCTCTCATGGATGCTCGAACAATCAGGGGCATGCATCCAAGCATATCTAAAGCTACTCCCCAATCAACGTGAGACATTGTCATGAGCCTATGATTACTGGGGGCATATCGCCCATAGTAAACATCTCGTAAAGTCCTCGCGAGGCGAATCTTTCCAAAGTTCATGCTAACTGGGGCAAATCTATGCAAGTCCAAATTCAACATCTTGATCAATACTCAGTGGCGTGTCCTGAATCAAGTAGTAAGTTACTATGATACTGGGGGCAACTTTCAAGACACCCATGTCTCCCCACAGAGCCAGGTTCACAAAACCACCTCCCCGCAGAGTAATCATTAAGAAGACATCTTCAAACATATTCGTCTCAACAAAGACATGACTCCCCAACAGAGCTTACATCTTCCGCATTACCGGTCATCCAATATGTTGCTCTTCTCCAAACATGGTTTATCTCTAAAATCAGGGTACATCAAACTACTAATCATCCCCAAGCAGAAACCATAAATCACCAGCGGAGCATCTTCAAGACAAGATCCGACAATAAAATCACAAGGATATAGAGATTTATTTTCTCAATCAGGACAACATAAATCATATTCGCATATCATATGTCATAAACATACCCATACATTGCATACATCACTTCATGCAAGTTTCTCATTTATTTTGAGAATCCCATCTCATTCATTACATGCATCATGACATTGCATACTTTGTTTTCAGGTTCTGCCTCGACAATCATTCCTCTCAGATATAATCGAGCTGGAGATTCATTCTGACAAGCCTTTTTACATTCCAAAACTTCGTCAAATAACTCATCAACCCTAACAAACAAACATTCTCTATCAGATATGGTCTAATACATGACCCGTTCCGGTATTCTTAATCAGATATGGTCTAATATACGACCCGTTCCGGTATCCATCAGATATGGTCTAATATACGACCCGTTCCGGTATTTTTAGTCAGATATGGTCTAAATGTATGACTCGTTCTGGCATTATCCATCAGATATGGTCTAATATACGACCCGTTCCGGTATTTTTAGTCAGATATGGTCTAAATGTATGACTCGTTCTGGCATTATCCATCAGATATGGTTTAATGTATGACTCGTTCTGGAATTCACCTTCAGATATGGTTTAATGAATAACTCGTTCTGATATCCCTCCTCAGATATGGTCTAATGTACGACTCGTTCTGCTATTTCTCTTCAGACATGGTGTAATGCATAACTCGTTTTGATATTCCTCTTTAGATATGGTCCAATGTATGACTCATTCTGACATTCCTCTACAGATATGGTCTAAATGTATGACCCGTTTCTCTCATCACGAACAACGCTAACACGATCGATCTCTAACAAATACTTCTCAAACACTCCAAACCGAATCTAATGCATGATTTGCTGGATGGCATCTTCAAGCCCATCTCCGACAAAAGTCCCTACATCAGCTAGGGCAAATTTCTTGGTATTCTAGTGTTCAATCATCTTCCACCTTCAGATACCGACTGGCACACAAACCACTCTACATCTTCAGGTTTAAGATAATTGAACAGGGGCAGCTGTCATACCCCAAAATTTGCCCATACTATTTCTCTTGTTCAAATTCAAATCAAGATACAAAGCTCAAGATTTGACTGACTGAACACTCTCCTAAACAACAACCCTCAAACTAGGGTTTTGATATTTTCAAAGTAAAATCAAGTTCTGACAATTCAAGTGGACCTCATAACCTCTCATATGCCTCAAAGGGGGCCCAATATTTTTTTAAAATCTTGTTCCACAAGTTACCAATAGGGTCCATATCCAATGCCACAAATTATTGATTATTATTTGATTTTATATGAATTTTGATTCATTAAAAAATCAATTTAATCAAAAATTTTGAAGAAAATGCATGAAGAAAATATGGACTAAACTTATGGGCCTATGTTTCTTTGATTCAAACATACTCCTAATATTGCCAAGGAATTCCAAAGTCCATTTACATGCCTTGTTGTCATTTATTTTATTATTGGATTAATTTAATTTAGTTCAAATTTAATAAAATAAGATACAACAAACCAAGATAAATAAAATACAAAAGGGCAAGATTAATTCATGGGGCCGTGTTAGAATCATGAAGAGGCCCACAAGAGTCAATTTTGGGAGCCAACAAACCGAGCAAAGATTGGAAAAAGATTCAAAATGGCAAGATTGTATATGGATTCCAAAACCAAATATCTTTGCATTCAAAGCAAGATTCTTCATCAAAATTCTTAACCTAACTCATGCCCTATATATATAATTCGTGCCCATACAGCAGAGGAGGTTTTTTTTTCTCGGCAACCAATATAGCTTAATCCGAGTGCAAAAAGTGGAGAAAAAATTGAGCTTGTTCTTGGCGATTGAGAGTGATTCAAAGCGCTTGGAGGCTTCAAACACGTACCTGGGGGCATCAGTGATCGGTTCCGATCTTAATCAAAGCCAGAAGCGTGAGAAAACGTAGCCTCCGAGTCACGGTTTGTTCCACGTTTTTGTCTAATTCGATTCCAATTACACATGCATATTTAACATGATTCAAGTACATATTTGCATTCACAATGAAGTTTGGATACTCTCTGCATAATTTGATTTTGTTTTTGACACGGATTTGATAAACCACCATTGACGAGTTCTTAGGGTTTCAGAATAGGGATTATTGATACAGGTAGAGTTAGCCTTGATTATAGGCATGTCTGGGTTCGGATTGATGAGGCAAACTCATCTATGGTTTCACCGGTGATTTTCGTTGCTCGTGTGTGTTTTTGAGCGTGCAGGGACATATGGCTACGCCGGAGAACCGTGGGTAAAGGTCTGAAGCTTTTCCAGAAAAAAACTGAAGGACAGGGATGAGTATCTGCGCGCGATCTGTTTTTTTTTAAATATTTCAATATTTCGTTTTAGTATATATATTAACACGTGCAGTCGGTATTCAGCAAGAACATATGGAAGGATTGGCAAGAGGCGCGCATTGGAAACAGAGAGCGCAAGGGTTCGATTCCCGCCCTAATGCGCTTATTTTTGAGTTTTCTTGGTTATGGATCTGACGCGTTCAGCTGGCATGAGACTATCATGCACCTTCATCATCCACCCATTGAATTGTCTTGATCCCTCATCTAAACGCACCAGGGAAGCCAGTGCATCATGGACCCTCAGACTTGCGCCATAATGGATTACTAGCTGAGATTTCTAAATCTTTTTCTTTTTAATTACGTAAAATTATGTTTTTTTATTATTTTTATTACATATACTTTGCATAAATGTTTTTTTTATGTAATTAAATCTTTAAAAAACAAAGTTTTCTTTAAAACTTATTTTTGTTTTTATAAAACATAGTTAAATGCAAAATTATTTTTGTTCTTCACGCCTTCTCAGGGTTACTCTTTAAGTACCTTCCGATTACGCGCCACGCCTTACGAAGCTAAGTCCCGTTTCAACTCTCGTTATTTATTTATTTGTATATTTAATGCAAAATTATTCTCTCCTCTTGTTCATTTTCCCTATTTTTAAAATTAGGGTTTGTTTTTAAATGCCAATGAAATGTCTGTACACTCACGCTTTATTTGTTTCTCTGCTCATTCCTAATGGTCAGAGTCGATGCTTCTGGCAAACCCTTGCCCTCAACCCTGTCAGGCAAATGCCAAGCTAAGTACTTTCTCCCTATTCTATTTTTAATTTATTATCCTATTTTCTTTTAGGGTTAATCCCTTTGCCCTCGAATTTGATAATGCACTCACTATATGTTTTTTGTCTTGTCTTTTTCCTTTTCAGGATTTAGCAATTGCCAAAGCTACGTTGTTGGTAACCCTAAACCTCATTTTATTTTATGCTTTTTATTATTATTACTTGTGTCAAACCCTGATAAGGGATCCGCTGGTTACAATTTCCCGCCCCCTTTATTGCTTTATATTATTGTGTGGTTAGTAATCTTAGGGAGTGCAAGCCTTAAACTGAATTAGAATAACTAATTAAAAGATAAATATCTGAATATAACCACGTGATTGTTGCACACACGCACCCTTTTGGGTAACCCCCTGTTGCCTGTTGCCTGTTGCCTGTTGCCTGTTGCCTGTTGCCTGTTGCCTGTTGCCTGTTGCCTGTTGCCTGTCGCTTTCGTATTTTTGCAGAATAAGCCACGTCCCTCGGATTCGAAGATACCTCAGCCATGCTGCCTCGAATACTAAAGGTCATACGACCCTAAATGATGCTGCCTTCGATACACAAAAATGACCTTGACCCTCGGAAGTTGCCTACGAAAAGGCTGAGGTATCTTCTGGCTGCCTACGAAAAGGTTTATTCTGATCCTTACCTTAGACTACCTGCCCTTCTATGGCATGGGACAGTCTTAGGGCCAAGGATGCTTCGACGACCCTTCAACCTCCAAACGAAAGGCTTCCTGCCCTCTTATGGCAAGGATTGACCCTTTCATTCTGAAAGGCTAAAAAGAGACCTATCATCTGAGTTTAAGGTAATTGCCCCTAATTGCCTTGCAATGCTCAAACTTTCATTATATTCTTTCTCATAATTTTTTAAAAGGGCTACGCTCATTTACGAGCTAAAGTCCCTATCTCTTTCATCTATATTTTCTAAACAAACGAGCAAGCAAAGCAATTAAGAGCCCATGGAAAACCATGGATGCAAAGGGTGCCTTACACCTTCCCTTTGCATAAATTACCCCCCGAACTTAGATTTCTTAAAAGGTTTTTTTTCTGTTTCTTTTTGCCTTTCCGAATATTATTTGGATAAAATAAAAGTCGGTGGCGACTCTTGCTTACCGCGACATTCCGATTAATAAAAAGTCAGTTCACCGTATTACAACATTGCATCACAGGTTTCCACCACAAGTTTCTCACCTCTTCGCTGTTTATTTCAGCATCATGAATCTTGAGCAATCAGTCAAAGACCTTCAAGCTCAGAACGCCCAGTTTCAAGATCTGATCCTGAACTTGTCCAAGGGACAAGATGAACTGAAAGCACTCCTTACCAAGAAGAAGAAGAAGGGTAAGAAGACTCTGGGGAAAAAGCTTGGATCAATTTTACAACTCAGGGATGCCGAAGCCTCTGAAGATAGTGACGAAGATGAGCAAGATGATGATGCTAGTATCAAGACTGAGGCAAAAAGTAACCATGATGCTTCCAAGCCTTCTGAAGAAGAAGAAGATTATTACCATGAGAACGAACATCCTGATAACAAATACAAGTTGCTGGAGGAACGTATGAAAGCCATGGAAATTCAGAAGGTACTCGGGCTAGATTTTGAGGATCTAAGACTCATCTCAGGGGTTGCCATTCCTCCGAAATTCAAGGCTCCGACCTTTGCTAAGTATGATGGAGTCTCATGTCCTAAGCTACACTTGAAATCATATGTGAGGAAGATTCAACCTCATACTGCTGATAAGAAGTTATGGATCCACTTTTTCCAAGAGAGCTTATCTGGAACTCAACTCGAATGGTACTATCAATTGGAAAGTACCAACATCCGTACCTGGGAAGATTTGGTTGTTGCTTTCTACATACAATACCAATACAATGTTGATCTTGCGCCAACTCGTACGCAATTACAAAGCATGTCCATGGGACCTAATGAAAACTTCAAGGAATACGCTCAGAAATGGAGAGATCTAGCAGGAAGAGTCCAACCTCCCTTGGCTGACCGAGAGCTAGTTGACATGTTCATGAGCACACTAACTGGTCCTTTCTACAGCCATCTACTTGGAAGCTCTTCATCTGGTTTCACCGACCTCATATTGACTGGGGAACGTGTTGAAAGTGGTATCCGAAGAGGAAAAATCCAAGCGGCTGCATCTTCTGGTGTTATAAAAAAGCCATACAATGGGAAGAATGAATCTAACACTGTTGGGGCAGTCCTGGTCTCTAGTCAGGCACCAACACAACAACCACAGAAAGATCAGCGTAAGCAACAAGGTGGCCAACGTACTTGGAAATCCAAACCCAAGAGGTCATTCACTCCACTGCATATGCCATTGTCTCAAGCTTTGCAACATCTTCTCAATCGGAGTCTGATAACTCTGCTGCCTCCATACTCAGCTCCTGCTAATCCCGTCCCTGGGTACAAACATCATGCAAGATGTGCTTACCATTCAAATAGTCCTGGTCACGATACAGAAGAGTGTGGGCCATTGAAACATAAAATTCAAGACTTGATTGAAGAAGGGGTCGTTGAATTTGGGCAAACACAGAAGCCACACAAAGTCTAAAGGATGGCCATTTAGATCATTAATTTACTCGCATTCGCAATTTCTTTCCTGTTTTTTTAAACATTCGTCTTATGTCAGACTCTATTTATTTTATCATAATCATTAATGCATTGCATACGTTTGTCTTGATTTATTTCTCTTCCTATTGCTATATTAAACTTTATTGTTTTACTGGATTTTCTTTATGATATTTAACTCTCGCTAAAGCTGTGAACCTTTTGAGGGAGGATGACGAAAACGATACCGCAGCCTCACACAGTATGCTTTTGAGCGGACTATGCTGATGATGTACAGGCATTGTTTCAATTCCCAAACAGTGGAGATATAAGGATGTTAATCCCTAGTCAATCCCTTTGAGCCTAAGGCGTAGGAGTTTTCTTTCTTGTACAAATTAGGACCCTTAATAATAACCTGGGGCAGGGTAGTTACTCAGTTAACTCAATTATGCTGGTGGTTCTTTTACAAGATCGGTGGTGAGTTCTTATAATCACTAAAAACTAGGCAGTCAATATCCATCAAAAGAAAGATTATTAAGTCAAAACCTATGAAGTTGACTTAGTGAAAAGAGAAACATCCCGCTGATTGTAACTCCAAATAAACAGTCAGGCAAAAATTAGGGATAACCAAAGTCAAAAAGAGGTCACTACAAATCCTCGACAAGAATATTACAAGAAAAAGGAGATAGATGACTGCCTTTTAAATAAACTTCAGGTTTTCGAATCTTCACCGATGTCAATGTTACAATTCCAAAGTCTTTTGGAGCACGAGCACACAATTAGCTAAGTATAGGACTGAAGAACATCACGAAGATTGGGATGGGTACAAATATACTTCGAGCCATTATCCTTTCTTTCTTAAAACCGTGAACCAAGCCACGTTACAACCTTTGAAAGTCCTAACTGAAGCATGGTTAGTTCTAAAGCGTACTGTCACCAAAGGTATCCTGACTCCTTAAAGTTTACTATAAATCCTGAGTTGACATCATGTTTTTACAAATATCGTTTTCTTACATCTTTTGTTTTACTAAAAAAAAAACCTTTTAAACTTCAAGACAGACGTATGCATTAAATTCATATGAGTGTCATTATAAAATAATTTTGTCTACATAATTTCAAATGTTTGGGCATCAGGAAGAATCTGCATGGGGCATGGCTAATGACTAAAGGTCCTCCTAACAGATAAAGTTGCAGAGACGTCTCACACGCCTGACTCAGTCAGCTAAAAGCTTGTATATACAAGGGGCATGGCACATTATTATCCCACCTATCAGGGGCATTCGTGTCACGATTCATAAAATCTCTCAAAGATGCCGAGCAGTCAGAAAAAGCTAATCCATCATTAGGGGCACGTTGCATCAGTCACAATTTTCAGCGAGAGCTGTTTAACTACTAGAATCAGACGATGTCAGTATCCGCCTCTCCTTCGAAGTTCAAATTCCAGTAATCTCAATCATCGAGTATACTAGGTTACTGAATCCAGGGGACGATAGACTCCCACATGCAAAGGGCCACATATGGTCAAGAAAATGTTTTCCAACAGCAAGTGACGAAATACCTGAAGACATGGGGCAATGAAAATTCGAAACCTCAGAGAATCTTCCCTACAGAGTTGTTTTCACAAAATATCCCCACAGAGTACTCCCCGAGAAGTTATCTTCCAAAAAAATCTCTTCCCAACAGAGGCCTGTTTCCCCAACGGAGTTTACATCTTCGACATTGTCGGTTCTCCGACACGATTTTCTTCTCCAACAGGGTTTGTTCAAACTCACTATCCTTAAAAGTTAACACTCACAGCTGAGCTCGATCATATAGTACATCGTAAGATTATTCTTCTCTCTTGTCCCTAGGATACATCAGGATCAGATCACTCAAGTTACTCTCGCCCCAAGCGAAGATAAAAAATCCCCAGCTGGATATCATCGAACAAAAGACAGGAATTCTCAACCACCCTGTCATTATCTCCAGTAGCATACAGAGATTTATTTTCTCAACCAGCAATTGCTATACAAAGTTACCAATATGCTTCGACTATATAGTCCATCCATGCATCATTCATAATACATACATAACATATAACATTCTCGTTTATTCCGAGAACCTCATTACACAATACATGCATCATGATGCTACATAAAACTAATTTCGCCTTTTCAGGTCATTTCACAATCAAAAGAACATTATCATCCAAGTACAGTGCAAATACGATCGTATCAACGATTCAATCTTGACACTCATTCAAGACAAATACAATTCTGATGCTTCATTCCAAGTCTTTCTCCAAAGATAATTCATCAACAATCAAAGAACTTCTCATCCTTTCTAGGAACCTTTCTAGGTAGTCTTTTCTAAGACACTTCTTATCCTTTCTAGGAACCTTTCTAGGTAGTCTTTTCTAAGACATTTCATATCCTTTCTAGGAGCCTTTCTAGGTAGTCTTGTTTAAGACATATCATATCCTTTCTAGGAGCCTTTCTAGGCCAGTCTTGTTTAAGACATGTCATAACCTTTCTAGGTAGTCTTTTCTAAGACGTTTCATAACCTTTCTAGGTAGTCTTTTCTAAGACGTTTTAACCTTTCTAGGTAGTCTTTTCTAAGACAGTTATCAACCTTTCTAGGTAGTCTTTTCTAAGACGGTTACCAACCTTTCTACGTAGTCTTTTCTAAGACGGTTATCAACCTTTCTAGGTAGTCTTTTCTAAGACAGTTATCAACCTTTCTAGGTAGTCTTTTCTAAGACAGTTATCAACCTTTCTAGGTAGTCTTTTCTAAGACGGTTATCAACCTTTCTAGGTAGTCTTTTCTAAGACGGTTATCAACCTTTCTAGGTAGTCTTTTCAAAGACGTTTATCACCATATCTAGGGACCTTTCTAGGTTAGTCTTCTTTAAGACGTATCATATTCTTTCTAGGAACATTTCTATATAGTCTTCTTTAAGACGTTTCATGTCCTTTCTAGGAGCCTTTCTAGGCAGTCTTCTCTAAGACATCTCTCCACCTTTTTAGGTAATCTTCTTTAACATATTTATTCAATCTTTTCTAAGACATCTGTTGCCCTTTCAAGGAGCTTCTCAGTTAGTCTTCTCTAAGACACTTTTGCCCGAGCTTGGTATTAAAGCCTAAACTTCTTTACATCAGCCAGTGATCTAACCTATTCAGGATCCTCTTCAGGTAGTCTTCTATAAGACATTACTTCATTTTGATGAATCCCTCCTTAGAACACAATCAATGTGTAATACGGTGAACTGACTTTTTATCCATCGAAATGTCGCGGTGTGGTGTCGTTTTCTTTTACCTCCCCGTTTCACTTGGGAGGACGGCACGCTAAACCCTTCACGCGAAATTTGGAAGGAGAATGCGCCCGTGGTGGGATGAATTTTATTTCAGTTCTTCCTACGATATCACACGAACTTTCTTATTTGTCCTACGAGTAGGAAAGGGGAAAAAAGATCTCAACTAAACCCTAGGAGTTTGCTAAGTGTGGGGATTTACACCTAGACTAGAAATTCTGGAGTCCGGGAGGTCGGTTATACATAGGGAAGTGTTTAAACACCCTACATATCTGTAGTACTCTACAGGAACCTTCTCTGTGTCATTGTGATTGTGTTTGCTGCTAATGATTGGGAAAGTTTCTCCTTTGTGTTAGGAGAAGGAATTGATTTGATTAAAGAAAGACAGACAGATAGACAGACTGACTATTTTTGGTATTTTATTAGCTCGCTGAGATTCCTTGTGAACCTCATGCCTACATATCCCTAGTGGAAGTCAGAGCTTAATGTAGTTCGGGGAACTAACTAGGGAAATTAATTGTTTTTGGTGCCTTGCTTGAAGCTCAAGGTTGAAGCTTGGAATTAAATCTCTGTTTACAGTAAAGAGACATGAAATTATCTCTACAGAGAGGTATTTGTACTATTCTACCACAAACATTTTGAAAGAGTGACAGAATAACTGAATTCATTTCATTCAAGAGGGGGACCTTACTTGTGTGTGTGCAAGTATGCCAGTCAGATGCCTCTTAAATGAAAGAAAGATGCTCGTCCAAATTAGGGAAAGTGTACAAGTCTGGGGATGTGCCAGAGCATGTCTTTCAGAGTCCTAAATGGGAGACTTTGATTGAAATTGAAATTGAAATGTTTGTTTGTTTGAATGTGGTAGAGTAGTAAAAATATCTCTCTATAGAGATAAGCTATGTCTATCTACTGTATAAAAGATTTGACTTTAGCTGGCTTGTATGAGGCCCAAGCTTGAGGCTTTTTGATTGATTAATTAATGTTATTGAGGGTTAATTACAAGGTATTTTGTGTTCTGTACAAAGCCCAGAATTGAGGCTGACTCTTCTTAGGGAGACTCTATTTGTGTGTCTTGTACAAAGCCCAAGGTTGTGGCTGACTGCTGAGAAAAATTGGGTTTTTTATACTATGACTCTAGTTAGGGAAAACATGATTTTCTGCCTTGTACAAAGCCCAAGGTTGTGGCAGACTCTTAAATAAATGAATTGAGTATGGATGACTATATGAGTAAAGATCCTAAGTGTTAGGAATCTTTGACACATGAAAGATATGGTTTATCTGCCTTGTACAAAGCCCAAGGTTGTGGCTGTTGAATGATGAAGAACTCACTGGGGAGACTCTATTATCTGCCTTGTACAATGCCCAAGGTTGAGGCTGACTCTTAACAGGGGAGTTTTATTGTTTGGGTGCCTTGTATGAAGCCCAAGGTTGAGGCTAACTGTTTTTGTTGGTTTTGACTCTACTGGAGATTAAAAAGACTGTTTTTCTTTGGAAGCTAACCCTTTCCAGGGATTTTGACTCAGCTGGTGAATTTGTCTGTTAAAAGACTGACTTTTATCATATTTTTTGGAGGCTGACCCTTTCCAGGGGTTTTGACTCTTTTGGGGAAATTATCTCCTAAGAGAATGACATTATTCTTTTGACTTTTTTATTAATTGACTTTGGAGGCTAACCCTTTCCAGGGGTTTTGACTCAGCTGGTGAATTTGTCTGTTAAAAGACTGACTTTTATCATGTTTTTGGAGGCTGACCCTTTCCAGGGGTTTTTATTGAATGAAAGAATGTGGGTAGCACTCCATTAATTATTAAAGGATGAAAAGGTTGGCAGAAAGATTATCTAGTGAGACTTCTTGTTTAAAGCCCAAGATGAAGGCTGACTCAATGCTGAGGATGACCAAAACATAGATCCTAGACTCTACTAAGGAAGATTGATGAAGATAAGGGTGACAGAGACTGTCCATGTCTCTCATTCCAAAAATGTACTCAATGTGAAATTGAGACAAACTTAGCTTGTTTAAAGTCTGGTTTTAAATTGGAAGAAACTCACCAGGGTAGGCTAAAAGGTGACTAAAGACCTGTTCCTATGTTTATAAGAAACCTGATGGGTCCTTGTATACAAGCTCAAGAGGAAGCTGGAAATGCTTTTAAGAAGCCTGTGGGTCCTTGTACAAAGCCCAAGAGGAGGCTAATCGAGGGTCCTTGTTATAGCACAAGAGAAAGCTTATGTAGTTTTGAACTTATTTTGGCTCTAAGCAAATGGGTAAGAGGTTTCACCGGGAATAATTCCTCTTTGGGTGGATGTATCCTATTTATTTGGATTCTAAGGTTTTTACCAAGATGTTTCACCGGGAATAATTCATCTTGGGGGTTTGAACTACAGATCTCTAATTAGGAAAGAGCCTTCACCGGGAAGACATTCTCAATCCTAGGCCATATTCCTATAATATATATATATAGTTTAACTGTCCTAAGGTTTATACTCAAACGTAGTTCTAAACTAATATATGCACAGTTTATATTTGACAGTAATTTAAATAAAGACTGTAAATTGAAAGCTTGTAAAGCCTAACCTGGATGGAGTGGAGGCCATTGAAGAAGTATGTACAGAGCCTCAACAGTATTTTTGTTGTTTTGTTGATAACAGTTGAATATATATATGATAAACAGTTAATGGTTTTTTTGAAAACAGAAGAAGTGAAGATGGACAAAGGTCACATAGGTATCTGAAGAGTTTCACCGGGAATAATGCCCTTCAAATACCAGAAGAATGTTTTGAAAACAGAAAGAAGATTTTGAAAATACAGTTTGAAAACAAGCTAAGAAGAGAAGATTTTTGGGACTTACACTCTATTAGAGGCCCAGTACTTTGCAGTACTGGTGCAAAAGCAATTTGAAAATGATCTGGAATGACACAAGGTTTTGTTGTTTGAAAACCCTAATCATTTGATTTTATCAGAGATTGAAAATAGTTTTGAGATTTGACAAAAGTCAACTTAATTAAAGTAAAAATCAAGATTTTTATTTAATTAAGACCTAAATAATTAAGGTTTTATCATAAAATTATTTACAAAGTGATTAGGTTAAAATAAAGTGAGAATATATATTTAAAGTATTTAAGAAAACACTTAAAAACATACTATTTTAAACCTAATTAAAATTCAAGAAATAAATAATATTTTTATGATTTTTTTGATTATTCACAAAATAGGTATATTAAATGATAAGTGTGTGAAAAATGAAGTAAAAAAGAATTAGTTTGATAGGTTAAATAAATATGTGAAATTGTGAAGAAAAATGAAAGAAATTAGTGTTAAAAAAAAGGTTTTGTCCCTTGGAGGGTTTGAACCCACGCCCTTGAGGTTACCAGTCCAAAACAACACCACTGAGCCAACGCGCGCTCAGTGTTAGTGACTTGCCTCCATTTGGTCATGTTTCAAAACAAGTTGTAAATCTTTGAAAAATAAAAGAAACAAAAAGTCTGGGGCGAGGGGGATTCGAACCCCAGACTTGTGGCATGATGATACTAAGGGCGCATGTGTGGCCACTAGGGCAAGTTGTTTAGTCATTAATAAAACGCATATCACTCAAAATAAAATAAACTCTGCCCTGAGATTTGAATTTTGCGCGCCACCACCATCTTCGTCTTCAACCTCAAGCTCCATGAATTTGGATTTCTGAACTTACTCATTTCTCAATCATTTGCCATGATGTAAACACGAAACTTGCTCCAATTTCACTCACGATTCTAAATATGTAACTAACATGAACTAACATTAACTACATCTAACTAATTTACCAGAAATCGTGAAGAACCCTAAAATTTCAAAATCAAATTAAATGACTATACTGAAAGATAAATGGATGATGATAGAAGGTTTTCAATCCTCTGATGATGCTGAACAAGATAGAATCGAGATATTTCACAAAGAGTACTTAAATTAAAGAGAGGGAGTTCAGAAACTTACCTCTGAAACTGAAGGTCGTGAGGATGATTGAGAGCAACTGAGCTTGAATGAATGATCTCAATAGCTTCCTTGAGACTCAATGATGCTAACTGGATGCTTATTGTAGCCTGAATCCTTCTGAATTGTTCTATGGACCTCCCTCGATTTGAACTTCAAGTGGACATGGAGGTTGTTGAATTTGGAGTTACAGGTGAGCTGCAGCCATCTGGTTAGCTTCACTATGACCTGAGGAGTGTGTCTGGATGATTGGCTTGCCTTGAAACCTTCTGAATCACTCCATGGACCTCCAACTGCAAATGCTCCAAAGTGAGAGCAACAATGGTGTTCCTCCACCTACAGAAGTGATCCAGGTGCTTGGATCACCTCAAATGACCTCCCTTGAGATGTTAGAATGCTCACTTTCCAAAGATAAGCTCTGGTTTGAAGAAATCGATTCTTCTTGCCAAAGAACTTTGAAAAACAATGAACAAGAGGAGAGAAAGAGAAAGCAAGGAATATGGTTGCTTTGGTGTGTTTTTTGAATGAGAATGAGGCCTCTATTTATAGGCAATTGGTTCAGTACTGAGTGAGAGTGTGAGCTTGCTTAATGGGAGAGTTTGGGTTTCTTAGCCATGAAGAAATTCAAAGAATATTCCAAGTGCAATGATGAGCTCTTTGATACCACTCCCTAGCCCTCGGTTTTGCTTGATCTTAGGGGACCAAATGGCTGCAGAAATGAGCTCCAATTGGTTGGGAGAAGATTCCTTTGATGAATCACCAATTTGTCATAAATTCAAAAATGCAATCATTACATAATCACATGCCTTTGTTTTTGGGGAATCTTCTCTAATCCTTATGCAATGATGAAAATGGATGTATGGCATGGTTTCAGATGTGTTATGGGTCGTGTAGCATCCATAAGAGAGGTTATTTGCACAAAATTTGCAAAGTCCAATTTGCACATGACCTATAATTTTACTTCATGAGGCCAACTTTGAACAAGCATAACTCTTAGCTCAAATTGAATTTGGAGAAGGTTGAACACAATTTGGAAAGCCCTAAACATCTACTTCAATTCATTAGTTTATGTCTTCTTCAGAATCCTTTGGGAAATTTGTGAAAAATGAGGCCAAAGTTGGAAGAAAACTAGGTTAAAACACTTAGAAAAATTTCTAAGTGTTTATGACCTAAACTTCAAAATCTCCAAAACTTCATAAATGGTTGATCTTTTGAAAAAAGTTCCTTTGTAAGATGTTGTTTTATTTTGCAAGATCTACAACTTTCATGTTGGAAGTTTTTTGAGTTGTGTAGGTGAAATTTTGAGATCTCACCATGCCTTCAAAATCCCTAATTCCCGACTTTTCGCTCCTTGATGAATTTCTTTGAATTTCTTTGGCCAAATGACTTTGACATCCATATATTGATGATATTGATCTTTGAAAGTCATTTTTTGACCAAAAACCTTAAAAGTCAATGATGATCCTTCACAGTTGACTTTTTCCTGACAAAGTGAATTTTTGGGCTTTTGTGTAGAAATAAGATCTTCTCCCCAAATGGATGATATAAATGGATTATATGGAGGTAGTAGAGATCCTTGAATCATGTCTTGAGTTTTGGATTCATGCCCTGATCAGAAGTCAACTATCTTGGTGAATTAGGTCAAAACCCTAATTTGTCGACCATGTGAAAATAGTGACTGTAGACTTTGAATTGAAGTGTGATGTCCAGTAGATCTTGTCATATGAGTTATTTGAAGATGATTGATGTCTTTGAATGACCCTCTGGGGCTTTTTAGGGTTTCCCAAAAGTGATCCCTGATTTCAGTCCTTGATAGGCTCAAAACCCTAGTCTGGTGACCTGAGTAAACCTGTACTCAGATGACTGGATGTCTAATCAATCATAGATGAGAAAAGTGAAGTTTTTGAGCCCCATGATTGTATTAGAGACTAGTCTTTGTATTGATTGATCCTTTGCCTGAGCTTTCTTGTCTTTGAGCATCCTCGATTAGGTACCAGATGGAGAAATGACTGCTCTGGGAACTTGTCTTGACCTGATGAAAAATCCTGAAGATATGCCATCTCAGGGGGGTCAAAAATTAGGGTATGACAGATGCCCCTATTTAAGTTTCTTTTATCCGGAGGGAGAGAGATTGAGATCTCGATCTCTTCTGCGTAAAAGAGACTTAAATATCAAAGAATGCCCGAATTTTGGGCGCTCCTGAGATGTTGTAATTGATAAAATTTTTGCATGACTTGATCCCGTTGTCGCGCTTGGCGGGGGATGAGGAGACAAACTCCGGCAGAAATACTTGATGTAGATTCTGGTGAATGGATGGCAATGCGGGATGCGCAATCCATCTTCTTTAACTAAGTGCTGATACTTAGAAAAAGGTAAACAACCTTTCCTCGTTTCGGATGTCCATATCCCGAAACTGGTCTTGGTTGCGTTTGGACAATATCTCAGATAAAGAGAAAACCTCCAAAGGTTTGTTCCCTCATCAAACTTCTCATCAGCACTTGGAGACGAGACGCCATTTGATGGTAGTAAAGAAACTTCAAGGGTTTGTTTCCTCATCAAACTTCTCATCAGCACTTGGAGACGAGACGCCATTTGATGGTAGTAAAGAAACTTCAAGGGTTTGTTTCCTCGTCAAACTTCTTATCAGTGCTTGGAGATAAGATGCCATTTGACGGCTGTAAAGAAACTTCACCATCTTCCTTTTTGACTTGACGTCTTTGAAAGAATGTCATATGGCCTCATGATCTTTTGAGGGGCTAATGACTTTTTTTGAAGGCGGACGAACTGTTTTCGGGGTGAAAACTGCCATTCGTCAACCGATGCCTGGGGAATCAATGAACTGTTTTCCTAAGAGGAAAACTGCCATTCATTGACTCTGTGGGGAGCTAAGCATCCCATGAGCAGACAAACTGTTTGAAGAAACTGCCATTTGTCGGTCTCTTGAGTATTTAACAGACAAACTGTCTTTTCTTGGGAAAAGACTGCCATTTGCCAATTGCTAGGGGAACAAACTGTCTTCTGCCGGGGAAGATCGCCATTTATCGACCCTTGTCATGAAATAAAGTGAGCAAACTGTCTTCTGCTGAAAGAGACTGCCATTTGCCGACTCTGTTATGATAGAAAGTGAGCAAACTGTCTTCTGCTGAAAGAGACTGCCATTCGCTGACTTTGTTGTGATAGAAAGTGAGCAAACTGTCTTCTGCTGAAAGAGACTGCCATTTGCTGACTTTGTTGGGGAATCTGAACTATCTTCTGGATGAAGACTATCATTCGCTGACTCCGCTGGGGAATCATTTGTCGATCTGCTGGGAGATTCTGAATTTTCCTCTGACAAGAAGTGGCACCTCTCGACCCTGCTGGGGAAATACCAAACCTGTAGGGAGTTCCGGAATGTGAAGCAGACTATCTTATCTGAAGAAGACTGTCGAATGTCGCTCTGCAGGAGATTCTCAGTTGAGGGATTCCAAAAGTGAACAAACTATCTCTTTGAGGGAGACTACCATTTATTGACTTGCTTGGGGAAATCTCTCTACATGGATCGTTGTCTTGAAGGAAAAAAAAAGTTTCTCCAGGACTTGCAGGGGAAACTTGAGTTCATGCCCTTATGACTCGGGCATTCTCATGATTAAAAGCCTTAATTTGACTATGCAGTTGTGATGTAATGTATGCATGAATGTTATGACAATGATAAAATGTAAAGTGAATGTGAATAGAATTGTCGCGGATGTAAAATCCTAAGATACGACTTGAATTCTTGTTGATCAGAAGATGTCCTCTTCTTGGAGTTCGAACTCTGTTGGGAATATCTGGTTACCAGTTGTTCGCTGTCCGAAGTGAGTAATATGAACTGAAGTAAAGATCCGTCATCGGGAGATGTTCGCAAAGCGACCTCATGGGGAAAACTTGGTTCCCAGAGTCTCAACCGTTCTCGGAGCAACTGTTTGCATTCTTCCTATTGTTTGTAAACCTTAGAAAGAAATTTCACCTTTATCTTTGCAAGTAAATTCATTTTATTTTATGAAAACATTTGTTTCAAGAAAATGACTGTTTAAATTTAAAATGCATTCCAAGAAACTGAATAAGACTAGATTGCAAAGGAAAAGCACAAGGCTCAAATTATTATATATGAAATGGTAATCAGCCAAATGCTTGATTCCATGGAGTATTTACAAAGTTGGAAATTGGTAATTTTCGGGAAAAAGGGCTACGATGAAACGTGACGACCGTTATCTCTCCCTTCCACTCAGAGTTGCGCTGTATTCGTGCTTCGTAGAAGATGACCTACTGCTGATGAATACTCCGCTATGGATTTTTGAATGATCAAGTTTGTCCTGAACACAGTTACTTGCCATATATCCCTAACTTTTGCGTAAACTACCCCTTTCGGGTTTTAAGTTTACCGGGATTGATTATTTATTATTTTTTTATGTCTCTAATTTTTGCCTGAATCGCCCTTTCGGGTTTTCGATTCATCGAGACGCTCTTTTTTGCCTAAGCCGCTCTTTGCGAGTTTTCAACTTAGCGAGCTGTTCTTTTATTTATTTAGGCGAAGTATTTCTTGACTGCGTCGACGTTCACAGGACGGGTGAATTCTTCTCCATCCATAGTCGTGAGTATTAAGGCTCCTCCTGAGAAAGCTCTCTTGACCACGTAGGGGCCGTCATAATTGGGAGTCCATTTCCCTCTCGAATCTGTGAGAAAAGATTGAATCTTTTTGAGTACAAGGTCGCCTTCTTTGATTGTGCGAGGTCGAACCTTTTTGTCGAAAGCTTTCTTCATTCTTTGTTGATATAGCTGTCCGTGGCATAAAGCTGTCATGCGCTTTTCTTCGATTAAGTTCAATTCATCGAATCTGTTTTGACACCACTCGGCTTCTGTTAATTTTGCCTCCATCAAGACTCTCATTGATGGGATTTCAACCTCTATAGGTAGGACTGCCTCCATACCATATACAAGGGAGAAAGGAGTTGCTCCGGTCGAAGTACGTACTGATGTACGGTAACCATGAAGAGCATACGGGAGCATTTCATGCCAATCTTTGTAAGTGATGACCATCTTCTGAATGATTTTCTTGATGTTTTTGTTAGCTGCTTCTACAGCTCCATTCATCTTTGGCCTGTAAGGAGATGAGTTGTGATGTTCGATCTTGAATTCTTCACAAAGCTCCTTCATCATTTTGTTATTCAAATTTGACCCATTGTCAGTGATTATCTTGCTAGGAACGCTGTAGCGACAGATGATGTGATTCTTGATAAACCTGACGACAACTTGTCTTGTAACGTTTGCATATGAAGCTGCTTCAACCCATTTGGTGAAATAGTCTATGGCTACCAAGATGAAGCGATGTCCGTTGGACGCTTTTGGTTCGATCATTCCAATCATGTCGATTCCCCACATGGAGAAAGGCCAAGGGGAAGAGAGTATGTTGAGAAGAGATGGTGGCACATGAATTCTATCGGCGTAGATCTGGCATTTGTGACACCTCTTTGCGTACTGGTAGCAATCTGACTCCATCGTCAGCCAATAATATCCTGCTCTCAGTATTTTCCTTGTCATGGTATGTCCATTGGTGTGAGTACCAAAGGAACCTTCATGTATTTCCCTCATGAGTATTTCTGCTTCTTTTCTGTCAACGCATCTGAGCAGAACCATGTCGAAGTTTCTCTTGTACAGAACATCTTCATTCAAGAAGAATCTACAAGCTAACTTTCTCAAAGTCTTTCTATCTTTCTTTGACGCCCCAAGAGGGTACTCTTGCTTTTGAAGAAAGTTCTTGATGTCGTGATACCACGGTTTGTCGTCGATGATTGCTTCTACTGTGAATACATGAGCGGGCCTATCCAGGCGCATAACATCGATCCGAGGAATGTCATTCCAATGATTTATCCTAATCATGGAAGAGAGTGTGGCTAGTGCATCAGCCAAGTTGTTTTCTTCACGAGGAATGTGATGAAAATCTACCCTGTCGAAGAATGGTAATAATCTTCTCGCGTAGTCTTTGTAAGGAATTAGCCCTGGTTGGCGTGTTTCCCATTCTCCTTTGATTTGATTAATGACCAAAGC
>NW_026706578.1:0-132233 GCF_029867415.1 Vicia villosa
TTTTCAAAATAAAAGCGAAATTTTCCTTTGAGTTGTGAACAACGGAAGGAACATCAGCAGTCGTCTCCATAGGATGAACAAAAAGGATTCTCCCGGAAAAATTGTTGTGACAACGGTATTCTTGTCCCAGAAAAGAATTCTTGAAGCAATTACCCCTCGAGGTAAAAAAGCTCTTCTATCCCCAGTGAAGAAACTCTTCTATCCCCAGTGAAGAAGGTCTTTTATTCCCAATGAAGAAGATCTCCAATCTCCAGTGAAGAGGTTCTTTCATCTCAATGAGAAAAGATGCTCATCTTCCCCAGAGAAGTTAAAGCACGCAACACCATTCATCACCTGTGTTATCTACACCGTGTTGAAGAACATTAACCAAGTATCTGGTTGTATCGCGACGTCGGTCCCTCTCCAGTATACTTCTTTGTCTGTCAGCATTGTCAACATGCATGCGACATTCATGACATTCATCATTCATACATATTTGCATCATTTATGCATTCTTGCATTTTTTAATGATTGCTTCGAAATCATTCATTCAGGATATATTTATCCTCAAAAAGAAAAACGAAAGAAAAAAAGAAAAAAAAAAGAAAAAAAGAAGAAAAAGAAACAAATATGGGCGTGTCATCTCTCCAAGTAGGTTGTCACCCATAAGCAGAAAAAACATATTCTTTCTCCAGTTCCCCACTGAGATCATTCCTCGTGGAAGAAGGTTGCTTTAGTTTCTCCTCTCAAAACGAAGGAGAAAATACCCATTCGAGTTCATTCCTCACTGGGTGCAAAGTCTTGTTTGACTGTTTCTTTCCAATTCATTCATGGATAGAACCTTGTCTTTACCAAAAAATTCAAATTCCGATTCCCCAAACAGAGTCGTGAAAAACAGACAATAAGCAATAGCCTTATCATCTAAGCAGTTTATGTCTCTTTCAAAAACTTTTCCTCTCTAGAAAATCAATCATGAAGACCTTTTGACAATCAGGGCCTTATTACTATTCACAAGGCTGAATAACCAGTAATTTCCCTAGCAAAGTCTCCAGAATCATTTTATCACTTGGCTGATAATTGATCATGTCTTCAAAACCGCTATCACGAGGCTGGTAGTCGGTAACCTTTTGTTCTGGTTATATTATTAAACATGTCTATCTCAATGCTGATAGTCGATAATATTAACCGAACCTTTGAAACTCTTTTTACCTTGTCAAGTCTATCACCATGCTGATAGTCGGTAATGCAGTTTCATACTTTCACCTTCGCATTATTAAACAAGTCTATCCCTGTGATGATAGTCGATAATGTCGATAGGTAAGCTTTTCTTACAAAGCTATCAATCCCCGGTAAAGCATACACTTGCTTTCCCGAAAAGCAAAAATGGATTCTCTTCCTAAAAAGGATTGAGACATCCTTCCCAATCTTTTGTCCCCAGTGGAGTCAGTTCTTGATATCCCCTCGGTAAAGATATCCTTGCATCATTCGCAATTTTGGTATCTTAGGTCCAAAATTCGCGTCTTCTGATATTTAAGTCTCTTCCACCCCATCAAAACGAAGATTTCAATCTTCATATCTCAGGTTGAAGAAACTTAAATAGGGGCATCTGTCATACCCCAATTTTTGACCTAAGATACCACTTCATATCATCTGCATATGCATCATTTGCATCTCTAACAAACTGCATAGCTTGTGTTTGCTACTTGTGACTCAGCAGGATTTAATCAGGAAATCACTCATCAATACAAGTAACAATCAATTAGGGTTTTGTTCTCCCTTCATTTCAAATGAATCATCTTCATCAACAATTAACATTTGGTCCTCAGAGATTCATTTCAACAAGTTCAAAGACTTTGAATCGACTGAATTAGGGTTTTGACTAGCATACTCTTGACTTTTGCTCAGAATTTGACCTAATGGCTTGGGACATGATATCAAGACCTCAAGTGCATCATTTTGACCTAATCCATTGGCTCATAACATCTCCTACACAAA
The DNA here is from genome assembly GCF_029867415.1 of Vicia villosa. Classification (NCBI taxonomy): domain Eukaryota; kingdom Viridiplantae; phylum Streptophyta; class Magnoliopsida; order Fabales; family Fabaceae; genus Vicia; species Vicia villosa. Next base: position 1,975 of record NW_026706578.1, read on the forward strand.
GATTGATCAGACAAATCCTCAGATCAGGGTTTTAAACTATCAGGGACTGAAATCAGGGATCACATTTGGGAAACCATAAAAACCCCCAGGAAGTCAATCAAAGGTTTCAATCATCCTCAAATAATCCCTATGACAACATCCAATGGAAATTAAATCTCAATTCAAGATCCACAGTCATCAATTTCATCAGGTCGACAATTAGGGTTTTTGACCTAATTCACTGAGCAACTGACTTTTTAATCAGGACATGGTGTCACAACTCAAACCATGGCTCAATATCCTCTAATGCTTCAATGTGATCCATTCATACCATTCATTTGATGAGGATAGCCTGTTTCATTTGAAATCTCCAGAAACGCGATTCGTCTGAAAAAGTCAACTGTACAAGATCACCATTGACTTTTGGGGAATTTTGGTCAACCATGACTTTTGAAGTTTTGAATCATCAATATATGATATATGAAGTCATTTGATCAAGAAAAATCAAGAAAATCAATCAAGAATCAAAAAGTCAAAGTTTGACTTTTCATACTTAGAAATTTTTCTAAATGTTTTTCATGGTTTTTTCCAAACTTTGAAAGGGAATTTCTCAAAATTTCACCTACAAACTGAAAAAAACTTCCAACATGAAAGTTGTAGATTTTGATCCAATAAACAACTTTGACACATATAAATTTTTTCCATAAGATCAACCATTTAAGAGATATGGTGCTTCAAAGTTGGTACTTTTTGAAAGTTTCACTTGAAATCTCATTTTCTTCAAAGTTCATGGATCTTTTTCACCCACTTCCTTAAGGATCTTGAAGAAACTTTCAACTAAGCTTTTGAAGTGTGTAACATGAGCTTTCCAAAATGTCCAAGAGCATGAAAAAATATGGAGTGTAGCTATGGTTTTGAATTATGCATTTAGTGATCATTTTCACTTGAATTTTCACCATTTTTCACTAAGTTTCAAGACTACATGACCTATAATTTAAGCAATGATGCAAAGAAGCAATGATTGAGAGATATTTTCTGGTTTAAGATCAGATAGGAAAGAGATAAGAAGCTTGGCCAAAATAACCATGGTTTAGTTACTTTAACCATTTGCATTTAATGTGAAAGATTCCATTTTATCTCTTAAGCCAAATCATCATTCTTGAAGCCACTTGCAAGAGCTCTTCATTCAGAATCCTTGGCCTATAAATAGAGGTTCAAATCATCTTCAAATTCACACCAAAACCTCACAATTATAGGTTTTCTCCCTTCTTTCTTAAGTTGCAAGTTTCATAGTTTTCAAAGAGGTAGAAAACTCAACCTCCAAATCATTGAAGTTATGGCCAAAGTGATGGTTCTAACAACTCATAAACATCATATGGGATGTGTTTGAACCACTCACACACCCCAAATCACCCCAAAACTCAGATTCACTTTTCAACCTCCATATGAACATCAAATGAGCCTTATCATGCCAAAATCCACACAAGCTCATTTCTGTCCAAACTAATGCTTCTAACATCATCCATATATCACATATGAACTATCCAATCCATCACATATAGCCAATAACCTCAGAATCATCAGATTCGATTCTCACTCCAAGCTTATGCAGGTCGGGTACCATAGCCATGCCCAGATGAATTCAGATGATTCCAAGCATCCAGACACCTTCCATAAGGTCCATTGAAGCTATCCAGATCATCAAACAACTTCTGTAACACCTCTATTGCAGAATTCGATTCTCAGTTGGCCGTTTTTGAAGGTAAGCTCTCTTGAACTTCAAACTCATACATACATGCATCATAAATGAAAAATTGAGTTGCTATCTTGTTTCTGCACTATCACTGATCAATAGCCCTCAATCAATTTCACAATTCATCAATTATACACGATTTCAGATTGAAACTCAGAATTAGGGTTCTTAGTGTTCATCACAAAATTGATCACCTTAGAGCAAAAATAAATGAAATTGAAGGTCATCATCATGATCCTCGTCCAAAACCGAGTGAGATAGACCCTTTGATCAATCAAAACAACACAGTTTTGAAGATTTTTGAATTTCAGTTAGGGTGTGTTCTTGGCGCCAGATTTTCGTTCAAAGAATTCAAATAATTGTTTTAAAATATAATGTGTTGAACGCGTATCATATACAAGCTGCACGCGCAGCTCAGTTGGTTGTTGTTTTGGTTAGTGAGCAAGGGTGCGTGGGTTCAAGCCCTATTGGAGACAAAACCATTTTTTTTTGCAACCTATTTTCTTTCATTTTTAATAAACTTTAACCATTCATTTAACCAATCAAAATTCATTATTTTCACTTCATTTTTTTTACACTCTTTATTTAATATGCATATTTTGACAATGTTAAAAAAAATCACAAAAAAAGATTCATTTGATATATTTTTAATTAGGTTTAAAATGATACATTTTTAAGTATTTTTAAATACTTTAAATATTGTTTTTTCATTTAATTTTCAAATTTAATCACTTGTAAATATTTTTTGAACCAAACCCTAATCATCTAAATGTTAATTGAAGACAATCTTCTTGTTTATCTTGATTAAATTGATTTCTTTCAAAATTCAAATCGTTTTAAAAACGAGCGATCACGATTCTTTTCAAAAACGGTAAACCATTTCTTTTTGATTTTCAAAGGAAACTATTGATTAAATCCTTTTAATTGATCAATTGATTTTCAAAACGATGTGGGGCCTCTCGAATATTAGAGAGTATAAGTCCCTTTCGTCTTTCTTTGTACAGTTTTTGTTTTAACAGAAAACTTTTTTCCAAATAAACTTCCAAACAGTTTTTTTTACAAACAAATCTTTCAACTCTTTTTAAACCATCCACCATGTTTTATGAAAATAAAACATGGGCCTCTCGAATATTAGAGAGTATAAGTCCCTTTCCTTTTCTTTATACAGTTTTTTTTCTTTGTACAGAAAACTCTTTCAAAACAAATCTTCAAACCATTTTTTCAAACAACGCGTCTGTAAATAAACAGTCAACCATGTTTTGTAAATAAAACACGGGCCTCCACGTAGGTATAAGTCCCAAGCCCTTTTGTACATACCCATTCCTGTACATGAAATTAGGTATTTCATTGTACACACCGTTTTGTACATATCTCAATCAGTTTGATTTTTTAACTTTGAATAACAAATCAAAAATGAAGGTTTTTCTTTAAATCTTCCCAAAAATACCATGGGCCTCCATGTAGGTATAAGTCCCAAGCCCTTGTAAAAACCTGTTTACATAGCTTTGAATAAATTCAAGTGGACCTCTCCCCGAGTGTGAGTCCCGAGCCCTGTGTATACAAATGGATCATGCTTACAGGTATATTTCCTTCATAAACTCCATTATATACACATACTTTGTCATATATATAATTATTCATAACTTGTTCATGTTCATGTTTGTTCATACTTGTTCATGTTTGTTCATATGTGTGATATGTGTGCTTGTTCAACTTAGTACAACACTAGGTTCCCCATAGCCTCCTATTGGGCTTCGTGCAAAGAATCTCCCTAGTTTAGGTTAGGACATAGAGTATGGTTTCCCGGTGAAATCGCTCTAAGAACTCAAACCAACTATACCATGCCTCCCCTTGGGCTTTGTACAAACGAGTGACCCTCCCATAGCCTCCTCTTGGGCTTACAATGCAAGGACCCCGGATTGTCCCTCCCATAGCCTCCTCTTGGGCTTACAATGCAAGGACCCTCGGATAGCCTCCTCTTGGGCTTCGTACAAGGACCCACGGGCTTCTTATAAGCATCCCCAATATCCAAATCAAATACCCTAGGAGATTAGACATTTTTCATCTCTATGCTAGGAGTATCTCTTATATATCATCACAAACAATCAATCAATCAAAATCAAACCTTTTGCCACAAGGATGGCTAATCAATCAAACTGTTTTACCACCGTACTGGATGATTAATCAAAGTTTTTGTCACAAGGCTGACTTCATTGAAACTTTTGCCACAAGGCTGGCTGATTAATCAAAGTTTTTGTCACAAGGCTGACTTCATTAAAACTTTTGCCACAAGGCTGGTTAAACAAACAAAAACATCTTTATCATTCTAAGCACCCTAAGTGGCATGGCCCCGGGCTTATAATGAAAAGATTTTTAAACAAAATCAAACAGATGTATGTGATGATATAGATTAGATACATCTAGCATTTAGACGACATTTGTCTATTTTTCTTTGCTTCCACTAGCATAAGTGGGAACTACGATTGCTCTGACTTTCTCAACATCCCTTTGAGAATACGTAGGCACAAGGTCGATCCTTGGCGAGCAAAACAAAACAAAAAAAACCATTCAAACCTTAGCACCCGTAGACCCCGAGCTACAGATGCTCTGATTCCCTCTAGGGGATATGTATGCAGAGGATCGCGATGATCTTTGCGAGCATAATCAAACAAACACCTTAGGTCCCACCTATTTCACAAAAACCTCCACCACAACAAGAATGGAATAAACAAAACAAAGAAACCTATAGAGTACTATAGATACGTTGGGTGCTAATACCTTCCCTTCGTATAACCAACCCTCTTACCCGGAATCTCTCCCCCACTTTTAGGTTATTGCAGCTTTTTTCCTTTTCCTCCTTTGGAAACAATAAAAAGTTTGGTCGGTACAAAAGAAAAATCATTTTTTATGAGCACTCGAGCCCAAAGAAGGCATCAGGTGTCTCATCCCACAAAAAAGAGGAACACAAAAACGGTTTTTCGCCCGCGACAGTAAACAATAATGAATCATGGTTATGGCATAAAAGAGCAGCTCATATTCATATGGATCATTTAAATAAGTTAACCAAACATGATCTTGTTATTGGCTTACCTAAGATAAAGTTTGTCAAAGATAAACTATGTGATGCTTGTCAAAAGGGAAAGCAAACCAAATCATCTTTCAAACCAAAGAATGTGGTGACTACAACAAGACCACTTCAATTGTTGCATATGGATTTATTTGGTCCATCAAGGACAAGAAGCTTCGGAGGTAATGTATACGCTTTAGTTATTGTTGATGATTATTCTAGATATTCTTGGACTTTGTTTCTTGTGCAGAAAAGTGATGCTTTTAGAGCCTTTAAGAAGTATGCAAAACAAATCCAAAATGAAAAATCATTAAAGATTGTATCCATAAGAAGTGATCATGGTGGAGAGTTTCAAAATGCATCGTTTGAAGAATTTTGTGAAGAACATGGTATCTCTCATAATTTTTCAGCACCAAGAACTCCACAACAAAATGGAGTAGTTGAAAGGAAAAATAGGTTTCTAGTGGAACTTGCAAGAACAATGCTTAGTGATGCAAATCTTCCTAAATATTTTTGGGCGGATGCGGTTAGTACGGCATGTTATGTTGGAAATCGAGTAATCATTAGACCTATCTTAAAGAAGACTCCATATGAACTCTTCAAAGGAAGAAAGCCAAACATTGCTCACTTTCACATTTTTGGATGCAAGTGCTTTGTTCTCAACAATGACAAAGACAATCTTGGTAAGTTTGATGAGAAATCCGACGAAGGTATATTTCTTGGTTATTCTCTTTCTAGTAAAGCATATAGAATTTATAATAAAAGAACTTTAACTATTGAAGAATCTATGCATGTATCTTTCGATGAGACTAACACTTCCAAAGAGGAAATAGTTGTTTGTGATGATGATGATCCTTTAGATTTACCCCCGGAAGAACCTTCAAATGATACAATTGTGAAGGCACCGAAAGAACCTTCAAATGATATAATTGTGAAGGCACCGGAAGTACAACAAGAAAGTGTTCAACAAGAAAGTGTACAACAAGAATCAAACACCAATGATCTACCAAAAGAATGGAGAACTCATAGAGATCATCCTATTGATAAAGTTATTGGTGATATTAGTCAAGGAGTTGCAACAAGATTAAATCTCAAAGATGCTTGCTTACACATGGCTTTTGTTTCTCAAATTGAACCTTCCAAAGTTGATGAAGCCTTAGGAGACGATCAATGGATAAATGCAATGCAAGAAGAATTAAATCAATTCGAGAGAAATCAAGTTTGGGAACTTGTTCCTAGACCAAGTAACAAACACATCATAGGTACTCGATGGGTGTTTAAGAACAAACTTGATGAGAATGGTATAATTGTTCGAAACAAAGCAAGATTGGTGGCCCAAGGTTACAATCAAGAAGAAGGAATCGACTTTGAAGAAACATTTGCTCCGGTTGCAAGGTTAGAAGCTATTCGTCTTTTACTTGCTTATGCATGTTCATTAAATTTTCAGCTTTATCAAATGGACGTCAAGAGCGCATTCTTGAATGGCTACATCAATGAAGAAGTCTATGTCAAACAACCCCCCGGATTTGAAGACTTCAAGAATCCTTCACATGTCTTTAAGTTGAGAAAGGCTCTTTATGGATTAAAGCAAGCACCTAGAGCATGGTATGATAGACTTAGCAATTTTTTGTGTGAAAAGGGTTTCGAAAAGGGTAAGGTTGATAAAACTTTGTTCATTAAGAAAATCAAGAGTAACACTTTATTGGTTCAAGTCTATGTTGATGATATCATTTTTGGATCGACTAACAAAGAAATGTGTGAGGAATTCTCATTGATGATGCAAGGAGAATTCGAGATGTCTATGATGGGAAAGATGAACTACTTTCTTGGACTACAAATTAAGCAACTCAAAGATGGAATCTTTATCAATCAATCCAAATATTGTAAAGAACTATTAAAGAAGTTTGATATGGACAATCCAAGTGGTACTTTTATAAGTTAAAAGTACCTTATAAATGTTCATTCATTATGACTTGGTAAATATGTATGATATGTATGCTTTATATTTCATAAAATAAAAGTTTTTGGAAATTTTCAGTCCAGGAACCGGTTCCCATGTAGGGACGAACCGGTTCCCCATAGTAATTTCCAGAAGCGTTGTTTTTTTGTGTCTCAGGAACCGGTTCCCATGTAGGGACGAACCGGTTCCCACGTACATTTTCCAGATTTTTGCTTATCTTGTTTGGCTGTACATGAAGGTATGTGTGGTCATTATTGTTTTGCCTTATTTTTTTCTATTTATTTATTTTAGTTCAAATATATGTTATACCATTTCACACCACACATTTATTCTCTTTTACTCTCATTCACACACATTTACTTTCATTATTCACATACATTCATCTTCATCTTCTCCAAACACCCTTCCACCTCCATAGTCAAACCCCATTCAAAGCTCCATTATCTCTCCATAACTCTCCAAATTAAATTACCCACTACCTCTAAACACTATATAATCCTCCACTCTTTCACACAATTCACTCAAATCCTTCTCCACTCACCAAATCCTAAAATCTCAACTTAAACCCTAACTTTCAACTCCTTTCAACAATGGCACCCAAAGTTTCAAGAAGTGCAAAGGGAAAGAACAAAATTGGAGAGACAAGTGAAGATCCTCAAGAGATCCAACCAACTGTCAAGAGTCGGAGACTCACATTCAACATTCGGAGTCGAAAACTCCTTGCGGCAAAATACGGTAAACTCCCCGATTTCCCTAATCACAGCTTCAATTTTCCGGGTAGACTAGCTAATGCAGGGGTCGCTAATTTTGTGCTTGACCATGGTGATTATTATCCGGATTTGGTTAGAGAGTTTTACCACAATCTTAGGATAGTGACCGATGAATTTGATGATTTCACATTATTGTCAAAAGTTTCAAATAAGGATATATGCTTAGATGTTGAGGAATTTGGAAGAGTGTTAGGAATCCCATCTCAAGGCTTAGTGCTCCTTCAAGGTAACATACCGGAGGATTGGCAACCGTATAGTAAGATTGATGTTTTTGTGGATATGTGCCGACCAACTCAACGCGACTCAGTTCGCCAACAGCTTGCTATCAAGTTTAACATGTTCGGTTCAAGCTTATCGGTGAGTGATAGGATGCTCCATCTAATCATTGCTTATGTTTTATTTCCAAAGAATTCTAACCATTCCAGGGTCAATGAGTTCGAGTTGATGGTTTTGCTTGCTCTAAGGCGTGGCATTGAAGTCAATTGGGCGCTTTCAATTATGCGCCACATGCAGCTTATGGCGTCCCTTAAAGGAGGCTTACCTTATGCAAGGGCCATCTCTCATATTGTTCGGAATGCTGGTGTTCTCCTCCAACGGGAACCAAAGAAAAATATGGATGAACAAGAGTGTGCTATCACCACCGCTACCGCTCTTAAAAATACAGGAATAGTTACGGATCGTGAAGGTAGATTTATTTACAAAGTTGATTTTGAGCCAGCCGTGCCACAAGATCCTCAACCTCCCGAAGGTGGATACACAATGGATATGATGTTTGCCAAGCTTTGTTCTATTCAAACATCCATTGATAACAACAAGAGGGAGAATAACTATGAGCATAACCTTATGAGAAGACAAATGCGGGAAATTCAACGGACTCAAAGGCGTATCTTGGCTCATTATGAGGGAGAGGAAGGAAGTGAAGAAGAAGAAGAACAAGAGGATGATGATGAAGAACATATGGATGAAAGTGACTAAATTATGTGCTTTAATTTCTATGTAATGTTTTCTTTCTATTATTCGTTTTTACTTATGTTTTCTAGACAATGTTCCATTTATGTTCGTGATGTTTAAGACTATTTATGTTTTTGTGTTGTAATCGTAAAAAACTACGTTTCGTATCGTTTAAATCATGTTATGTTTGTAGTATTTCATTTTTGTGTTATCTTTGTGGTATTTTACATTGTGTTATATTTCATATACTTTTTATCTTTTTCCCCATCCTTTTTGATAATAACAAAGGGGGAGAAGAATATGCATGTGTTTTTGTTGTTGTTTTGTTTCAAAGAAAAATGCAGGCCATTGTTAAAATTATCAAATGAAACTCATCACCATAAATCAAGGAATCATGGATTTAGGGGGAGTCTCTAACATAGGGGGAGCCTTGCATTGTTCAACATAATTTCAAAAGCACAAAACAACTTTTTCAAAACATTTTCAAGACTTGGTTGTCATCATCAAAAAGGGGGAGAATGTAAATGCAAGCTTCTCAAGCATAGTGTGTTTTGATGAAGACAATATGGACATCAAGCTTTTATAAAGGATGTGCAAAAAGAATTTCAAAGAATCAAGCAAAAATACATCATTTCAAAGTCTTGAAGAAATTGTGAAGATTCAAGAATCAAGCTAAAATGTCAAAGGTATAAACAATACTCACTTTGACATATAATTGTTCACAAATATATTTCCATGCATATCATAAACATACTACAAAGTGTCATCCTTCAAAAGTTCATTTAAAACCTTTTTCTAAGTTAAAATTCAAAATAAAGGTTTTAGGAACCGGGTTGTCCCTATGGGGGAACCGGTTCCCAGCATTCTAAGTTTTCAGTTCTCTGTGTTTTACTATGGGGAACCGGGTTGTCCCTAGGTGGGAACCGGTTCCTCAGTTCAAAATTTGAAATTTTCTGCTGTAACGTTCAGCAGGAACCGGGTTGTCCCAGGCAGGAACCGGTTCCTACTGAACCAGTGTGTTTTTTCATTGCATGATCTTATTCAAACGAATCCTTTTTCTTACCACTTGATCATTGCATTGTTTCATGGAAAAATAACCATTCAAAGAGGTGTTTGACACATTATAAATACTACATATTTCAAAATCATTATTCACCTTCTTCATTAACAATTCATACTCATAAATTTCATTATTTTCAAGTGTCCACAAACCAGAATTTTTTATATGAAACTTTCTACACACATTTTCATTGAGAATTCATTTAAAGTTTCATGCATACATTGTGAACACTTATATTCATTTTGAGAATTGTTTATTTGAAGAAGAAGATCAATCCAAGATTGATAGTGCTATACAAACTTCATCTAAATCTCTTGTAAAAGTTCAAAGAAAATTATCTCCTTACTATCCAGGATTGTTGGAAGTAAGTGGTGTGTTTGAAGAGGATTGTTCTTCATTCACATTAGTGTTGATTGATCTTAAAGGTGTTAAGAACCTTTGATCACCCTATAGGTTAGATAGTAGGCATAGGCTTGTACAATAATTCTAACTATAGTGAAATCTCTTTCGTGTTTGAAAGGGGACTGGAGTACTCTCGAATTGTGAGGGGAACCAGTATATATCGTTGCGTTCTTTACTTTTCCGCACTTTATTGCATTCATCACCATTACCAAAGAAAAGAAAAGAACCTTACAAAAACCTTCAAACACTTAACCAAAAATTATTAGAAGTATTCTCATAAAACCGATTAAATTTTTGAAAACCTAATTCACCCCCCTCTTAGGCGCAATCTTATACTTACACATCAGAGCTGTTAGGTTGATTAGGGATGGGAAAGACAGTTTCACTTGGATGCCTAATGTTGCAGGCTTCACGACTGCTAGTGTAGCAGTTTGAATGGAGTCAAAAAAGGAGGCAGCCTGGTCTCCTACTATTTTGAGAAATCTGAAGGTGATTTGGAAAGAGTGCATCCCTAGTAAAATTCAAATTTTTATGTGGAGGTTGTGTATTAATAGAATTCCAACCAAAGACGCCTTGAGTAGAAGAGGAATTCTCGATGCCTCCGTCAATCTTTGTTGTGAGTTTTGCAAGTCTCACTTGGAATCCCCGTCTCACCTATTATTCTCGTGTGCGGTTTCTTCATCAATTTGGAGGCGAATATACATGTGGTTGGGTGTTGATATTCCTTTTTCGTTTGTTGATTTTTTAGACTTTGGAGGATATCAAGAGAAGGTGAAACAAGTCAATATTAGGACGAGGATTAATTTGATCTGGATCGCAACGGTTTGGAGTCTATGGATCATGAGAAATACCATGATTTTTGACAAAGTTGAGTATAGTTTTGATAAGGTGTGTTTTAATGTCATGTTTCATTCTTTGATTCTTGGATGGATTTTGAACTAGACAGTTTTAATAGTAAACTTACCAATGTTGTTTTACCCTTACTTCCATTAGTACTACCTGCATTGTTAAAAAAATAAATACTCAAATTTTGAGTGAGTTTGTTTAAAATTATTATGAGATAAATTTATTTATTTTAATAAAAATTTAGTTTGTTTCAAAAATCACATTCCTGTTTAGAAATCATAGTTTTTTATTTTGAAAATTAGAAGCAATTTCATAAGTTATTTTTATGCCCAAATTGTCTTTTTAAATGTTCAGTTTTTCTTTAAAGTTTTTAAAATATGTTTTTTCATTCAAAATGCACCCTAATCTAAAAAAAAAGAAAAAACAAATATTAAAAAGAAAAAAAATAAATGAACTAACATCTAAACTAACCTTTAAATTTTCTCTTGTCTCTCACTTCAACCACTAATTCTTCACTTTCTTCTAGACATTCACAAACTCAATATATAAGTTTGATTTTGCAATAATCTAATTCCAAATTATCTAGTCCAAATATTTAAACATTTTTATTACAAAAATAGTGAAATATATAAATCTGTATATATAAATAAATGAAATTTCTTTCTCATATAGTTACAATCTCCTCTTTGTGATTTTGCATGACTTTGGAAAATCCAGGATGATGAATGACCATGATTCAAGAGAAATTAGAGAAATGTTTATGGCTCTCACGCAATGTAAAGAATAGGTCAATCTATTGATGCCTATTATGCAACTGTATCTACCTTTGTAGAGCCAAACTCTTAAATAGAGTTGAATACCAATAGTTTGGTTTGTCTTCCCGAATGTTTCCAACAAGTGTGACTAGATTAGCATTGTTTGAATTTGAAACTGTGAAAATAGTAAATTACTTTTGCATGTGTTCTTTGTTTTCACTTTCCAACATCTTTTACTACATAAGTATAGCATGCATATGTCATTCTTACACACTGATCAAAGATACGTTCACAAAGCTGTTAAAAAATGAAACCGATTGTCATTGGCTGTAAAAATATTAATCCTCTTATATTTACGGTAAACTCAATTAAATAATTTATTATATCAATCATATTTAATTAATTAAATAATTAATTACATTTTAAATATTTTTCTAGAATTGTTTTAGGAAACCACTAAAACAATTAATATCTTTTAAGATGGACATAGAAAAATAAAATGGTAAAGATGAAAGTCAACCCTATGAAATGCAATGATTATAAGAAAGTAGAAAAATGTTGCTGAAGTTAACATATTCCTCCAATAGACTAATTAGAATAAATTGTTGTACGGATTTGGTGGCGCAATCCTTCCGACTTTTCGGTAAGTAATGCCTATGATGCTATTTGTTTGGATTTACTTTCTTCTCCTTCTTTGAACAATAATAGTATTGTAGCGTTTGATCGTCTTTGGAAAACAAAAGTTCCTAGTAGAATTATTTTTTTGCTTGGAGGATGATTTGGAATAGGTTACCGACTAAGACGAATTTATTCAAACGAGGGGTTTTACTTGATTCTAACTTGTTGTTTTGTCCCTTGTGTCGTGGGGCCGATGAAGATTTAGACCACATCTTTCTTTTTTGTCCTTTTTCTAGAATATGATGGTTGAAGTTATGTCGGTGGCTTAGAATAATTGATGGTGATGAGAAATCTTCTCTTATTGATCATTTTTATTGGATGGATGATATTTGCAAGAATAATTTCTCTTTGGGTTTGGGTTATTTCTTTTGCTTAACACTTTGTTGGATTATTTGGAAGTGTAGGAATGATGTAATTTTCAACAATTTAGTTATGTCACATTTTGATGGTTTTAGTTTGTTCAAATCATTAGCTTGGGATTGGTTTCAAGTCTTTCATAAAGGCTCTTGTAATTTATCTAGAGAGGATTGGTCAGTTGATCCAAGACCTTTTTTCTCTTGATTGGGTGTTGGCCTTGGTTGGTAGGTGAGGCGGACTTTGTTTCCGTATTTTTGTGTTCTTGTATTTGGGTTAAACACCCCTAGTGCTTGTGAAATATACCTTTAGCTTATAAAAAAACAATTAGTACTGGACAATTGATCGGTTTGGATCGATATCAGATTTAAAACTTAAATTCGACGCAAATTGCAGTTTCACTTTAAAGACACGATTTCGATCAATAAAATTTTGATTTTTGATGGATTCGATTAGATTCATTTATCAGATAAATCGGATGAATTTAATCAGCTTAACATTTATTAAACTAAATCCATAAAAAATAATTTTTTTTTATAAAATTCAATAACATTTATTTTTTAATTTAAAAGAAATCAAAATTTTAGAATAGTACAAAGTAAGATTATATTTTTATTATTGAAAAAATTCATTATTATGTGATAATATTTTCAATATCAGTTGACATTAATTTGAGCATTGTCATACTTTAAACCACAAAGTAAATAACGATCAAAATTTTATATTGCATTTTCTTGTATTTTTGTAAATAAACAATGTCATTATTAGATTATAAAAATGGTAATATCATAATAAAATTATTGAATTTTATTTTTAAAATGGATCAATATATAATAATAAAAAAAATTAGTTGAGTTTCGGCTGTGTTCGGTTTTTGATGGATCGAAAATAATTATCCGAGTCTGACCTAATCAACCTTATATTATCCTAATTAAGTAACTGAGTCAACCAAACACCCAATCCAATTCGAACCGTTTGCAAAACGTTTATAATAAGTCGGTCGATTTGAATCGGTCGATTGAAATTTGTCCACTCCTAATAACAATATTAAATTGTTTACTATGAAATTATAACTTTTCAAGGTGATCTTGTGGTTTGGTACTGTTTTTATTGTATCAAGATCTTATCTTGGTTTCAGTGAGATGGATGCTGTTATTTTCTTTTCGTCCTAATACTTATGTTAAATTATTCTTTTTGTCACTTTTTAAATATTTTGCCATGGATGTTTAGAGATTTTTTTTTGTTTCATTTTTTCTTCAATTTTAGACATAAAGTTTGGGTTGTTATTTATTTATTTTATTAATTTTGAAAGAATAAATATTTGTTTGTCAAAAAAATTAAATACACACTTGTTAGTGAAAATTTTATATATTTAGTTCTTTAACAACTATCTAACATTTTTATTAAGTATAAGCATAAGAATGTTTATGATAAAATATATAACTGAAAGAGAAGATATTAAATCTATCTTTTATAATTTTCACATAAAAAAATCATATTAATCATAAAAAGGTTGAAGTATAAGAATGTTTATGATAAAGTATATAAATGAAAGAGAAGATATTAAATCTAGAGAAAAGGGGATATGCACTGACAGTGTAAAATATTTTTACACTGTCAACCAATCATAACCATGTATCTAATTAAAACACAATTTTAATTTCAAAAAACTAATATGACATGGCAAGTATAAGGATTTTGATTGGTTGTATGTGTAAAATTTATTTACACTGTCAGTACACTACCTTTAAACTCTTAAATCTATCTTTTATAATTTTCACATAAAAAATCATATTAATCAAAATTTAGATTAGTAAGTTGCGGGGTTACTTTTGGAAGATTATGGCAGTTTAAACCGCCTCAAATACTGTGTCGTGGTGTTTGTAATTCTCATACAAAAGCGTGTGTCGACCGGCTTTACTGAGACAATTGCTAAAATTGCTGCTTCAGCCACCATTCTAAATTGCCAGGGGTAGGCTAATGAGTTAAATGGTTAATTGCGATGGTTACAAATTGTCGTGAATTTTAGTTTGAGTTTAGTGTCCAACGCTTCTTGCGACAGTTTCAAACAATTATGAGTGGAAAATCTTGACACTGTCGTAATTTGATTTAAATATTCTTATTATAATTTATTTGGTAACGGTTTAAAGCGATACTAATCATTTAATTTTTTTACTTTTAGCATCAAATTAGATAATTATTAATTTTTATTTATAGTATTATTTTTTTATAATATTCTTTTATTTAAATTATTAACATCTCAATAGTTTTAATTTATAATATTATTTTTTTATAATATTTGTTTCTTTAAATTAATATTTTTGGTTTGATAATATTTTTTTAAATTTTTATTTTTTTTATCACTTTTTAGCGTAATAAAATTTCAATCACAAATATCTAAAATCAAATAAGCATCACAATGTCAAAAATTGCGAGTTCCATAATCATGTCATGTAGTACAATAAACCGAAAACATATCTATTCTAAATCATATAATAATAAGCATCATATTTCCTTGGTGTGTAACTCACTAGCCTAATCGTTAATTCCCTGGTCCTTCAAATCAATTATACCATTAAACCAAGGAAATACAACACTGTATTCATAAGTCATAATTCTTAATTGTACTATCCTTAGTCGATTAGCGAATTCAACAGTTAAAGTATGTCAGATAAATAGTCTAGGGTCAATAGTCACTACTTATCAAGATAAATTTGAATGTCGCGACAAACAAAAGGAAATGAGTACAATCAATAACTAAATAACAACAACGAGTCAAAATAATTACATTAACGTCATCCGATCATATGTCACAATCAAGTAAAAATAGGCTCATCATCAAATAAGACCTAACCTAAAAGGAATCTAGATACTCATGTTCAAATTGATCAACCATAAGTGTGGACTCGAAGAACACGAAGAATCACCGAAGAAGAAGCTCTCCAATGGCTTTAATGGCCTTTAAAAGCTCCAAAATTGCTCTAATATGTCACTTTTCACTCTCTAGAATCAATCCTTTTTTTCTTTTTCTCTTTATCCTTATAGAGCCGCCAAAAGCGCGTGTCAGCAAAAATCTTCAACATGCGTGTGTTGCGTAATTATGAACTCAGCGCGAGCGTATCCTAGGCAGCGCGATCACGTTTTTTCCAGAGGCGAAGCAACATGTTTTTAATCCTTTTTTCATAAGTTTTCACAATAAGTGTGTCTTTTTTCACCTAAAACTGCTTTTTTTTTCCAGCTTTTTTTACTCTTATACTTCTAACTTGCTTATTTTAAGTCAAGTTTGGTCAATTCGTATATGATCCGTGTACCTGACCAAGGAACTTGAAAGCCTTATAGTTGTGAAAGAGAGGGAGTGTAAAAGCTCGCCTAGTCGTATCTTTTTGAGTAACCAGGGTTTGTCAAAGAAGGAGACGAGAGGTGGCAAGATAGCCAACAACTTGAGAAGAAAGGTGGTCGGACCTAAAGCGACACCCTAAGAAACCATGCCCGTTTAGTCATATCTTCCTTCAAGAGTAGGCTTTAATCTTGGTCTATATCCCTTTTTGTTTTTGCGATAGGGGACAGAGATATGTCCTTAACAATCACGATGACATCTCCAAAAAAAGGCTGGCTAAGTCTAGGAGTGAATAGAGAAACCTCCACGGTAACAGGCATGGTAGGATCGACAAGAGAATGAGTGACAACCCAAGTATGAGGAGAAACTTTAACACCCCGAGCCTACCGCTCTTTGGAAATAGCATAGACCTTTTATAGAGCATCCATTTTATTTGCAAATATAAAAAACTCATGTAAAAAAAATGAGGACTCAACCCTCACAAAAATTCTCTTTCCTCTATACACTACTCACCATGCCCACAATAGTGCGAATATCAATCAACTGCTTCCTTTGTAGAGAAAACCTCACCTTAGTAAGGCAAAATCGCTCGTCAATATCAATACGCCAATAAAGAGCCTTCAAATATATCTTCATCATAAACTTAGGGCTGAGAGAACCTAGCTAGACAATATACCAATGAGGTTTACGGTGGAAATGGATCCAATTAGTACGATATTTCGGGAACATATCTGATCAGTGCATTTTGATGCACATTCCTTTATGTTTGTTCTTAGGCATTTCTATGGTTTAGTTTGTTTATTTTTCTATTTTATTATGTTTTTATATTTTAATTTATTTTTATTGTTATTTGATTTTCGTATTTATTTTTCAGCTTTAGCAGTCTGCACGGAAACGGTCATAACTGGAGTTCCAGGAGTCCGATTGAGGCGTTCTAATAATCGACGGAAAGCTAAGAGAAAGAGCTACAATTCTTATGTTGGAGTCGAAGTCAGAATCGGACTGTAGAAGAGCCAGAAAATTCGTTGAAGTTGCAGCACTAGTTATAGTTAAGTTTCGGGTCAATTAGTTTTGGGCCTGGGTCGTCTGTTTGACCCAGCTGGATTGTAAAACGGGTTGTGCTATTATCCCTTAGGTTAGCAGCCGCGGTACAGTAGCAACCATCTTCCATTCACGAAATTTTCCAAGCTTTTGACGATCCTGTAATGGAGAACTAATCCTAAGGGCTAATCTGCCGAATTCGAATTCCACAAAACTTTGAGGTTATTATTACTTTCAATTTAATTCAGTTCCTTTCCAATTTGTTATATGATTTCGTTTGCTTAATTCGTTCTTATAGAATATATTGGATTTAATTCGATTGATGCATGTTCCTTACTTTAATCGCGTTTAAACTTAGCTTATTCGTTAATTCGCGCTATCGATAACCGTTTGCTTAATTCGGTGAACCGTTTGCTTAATTCGGTGATTAGGAACATAACTCGTGTAGTATTGTCGACGCTTGTTTCATCAATATTGCAATCGAATAGGAATTGGTACCGCTTAGGGAATTGAAATTGTAATAGTCAATGATAAGTTGGAAGTAGAACCGGTAGATTAACCTGTTATAATCACTTATTTCAAAACAGCTTATTTTCAGAATCACTTTTGATAATCATTTTTTTCGACCAAACCAAACCCCCCTAAATCGATTTAGCTTTTAGTTAATAAAAATCAAGAATCCTTTTGAGAACGATATTTCGAGTCAACTGTCGCTGTACTGCTTTTATACTAAACAACTCGTTTTTGACCCGTGCGCGACAGCGGATCAATATCCAAGCAAGAACAAGAAGACCCAGTAGTAACCACTACGCCAAATTTAAGCTGTAGCAGCGCAGCTACTAAAGCGCTTTTAGCAAAAGCGCTCTCGTAGGGCTCGCTAAAAACAAAATTAATAAACATGGAAAAATGATGCAAAAAAAGCGCTCTGGTAGGGGGAGTTATGAGAGCGCTTTTAAAAAGCGCTCTGGTAGGGGGGGGGGTATGAGAGCGCTTTTAAAAAGCGCTCTGGTAAGGGGGTTATGAAAGCGCTTTTAAAAGCGCTCTTATAGGGTGGGTGCTACGAAAGCGCTTTTGGGATAAAAGCGCTCTGGTAGGGGGTGTTATTAAAGTGCTTTTGAAAAGCGCTCTGGTAGCCCATTTAAAAAATTATATATTTTACAAACACACGCGTTTTGTTTCAGATCTTTCTTCTTCCTTCGTTGCTCCGCCGTCCTCTCTCCGAAACCCTAGCAACCTCCGCCGTTCTTCTTCCTTTCAGATCCAAAACACACGAGTTTATGGTGAGTTGAGGTTCGTGTTGTTGCTGAGTTCGGTTTCGATTCTGAATCTACAAACCAAAACCGGGTGAGACCTTTCTGAGTTTATTTCTTATTCTCTCTTCCTCTCTCAAATTTCTGAAGGGTTTGTTTGATTAGGAAAGTGATGAACAAATGTTTGGGTTTGATGAATGTTTGTCTGGTTATGTTTGATGATGATTTGTGAATGGTTTTGTTTCTGATGAATGGTTTGCGTGTATGAGAAAGATGAACAATTAGGGTTTTGGTTAGTGTTTGCGGCTGTGTATTGTGATTGTTGTTGGATGAATATGAACAATGTATTTACAGTTTCTGGAGAGGTTTTTCGAAGATGATGAACAGAATTTTTTTTAGGGTTTTTGGTTGTTGGCTCTACGGCTCTACGGCTGATTTTTTTTAGGGTTTTTGGTTGTTGGCTCAATTGACTTGTTCTTTTATCAAAAACTATTTTTATGTGCATGTGGTTGTTAATTGATTTCTTATAAATTGGTTTCTGTTCTGGTATAGCACTATTTTTATTAACTATTTTGTCTTTTGTTCGGAGATGAGGAAATTTTTGGTTGATAGAGAAAATATTGAGAATGTGAATGTTGTGTAAATAATCACGTTTTTCTATTGTAGGTTGAGCTTCAAACAGTGGATGGACTGGTAAAGGATAGAACACAATGTGCCCCTGCCGATTATGTTCCACAGAATATGAATCAAGTAATGTACCCCGAAGTCTTCTGTGGCAGGATCGTTCGGGGTACAGTTATTTGATTCATATTCTGTGACACAATACAACATAGCTCAGGTGACTACTGGTTCTCCACTAAAGCATCAATACAACATAGCTCCAGATAATACAGGAAGCGTACATTGGTTGCATAAGAACTCGGAAGTTGTTTCCCATTTAGTTGTTTTGGTTTAGAAATATGTGAATTGGTTTAGTTGTTTTGGTTTAGAAATATGTATATATGTATTTTGATTTACATTAATGGTATATAATATAATACCTTTTTTGTATATAATCGATATCGATTATAATGGTATATATCGATTTGAAATGATAAATTATAGGTTCATGAAAAAATACTGCCAAAAAATAGTAAATTACAGGTTCTAAAATATTGCTGCCAAAAGTGCAGGTTTAGAAATAATAAAAAGCATAAAAAAAAAACGCAACATACGAAAGCGCTTTTGAAAAAAGCGCTCTTATAGGGGTGCCTACCAGAGCGCTTTTTCCTGAAAAGCGCTCTTAAAAGGGGGGCCTACAAGAGCGCTTTTTCCAGAAAAGCGCTCTTATAGGGGGGCCTACCAGAGCGCTTTTAAAAGCGCTTTCGTAGCCTATGCCAGCGCTGGCTTTGGCAGCGCTTTAAAGCGCTGTTAAAGGCCAAAAAAAGCGCTTTTAAAAGCCTTGCGCGTTGTAGTGAACACGATAGAGCGTGGGATAGAATTCTAAATTATATGGCTTCATCAGTATAAAGTGACCCGAAAATCGCCTTATCTGTTGAAAAAAAGGATTGAACAAAGGAACATATTGTCATAGCATAATAAGTCTTGATCTCGAACATTATATCTTGAGGTATGTATTACGACAAAGAGATGGAAGAACAACCAGGGGCAACCCTCAAAAACTTTAGAATCTCCAGCTCGAATTTGGGTAAGGGCAGCTACAGGTTTATCTAGGAGAGCAAGCACTCATAAAAAGGAATGGAGCATTCCTTAAAAGTGTCGCATATCCTATTGCCTAATTCTACAAGAAAGAACGACCAGTCAGTGGAGAGGCCGACACGATGTTAGCCACACTTATAGCTACTGGATTACTTAAAATATAAGGAGTTCCCCATATCTTATATTCCACCCAACTATATTTTTTTGCATCAGTCGGCTTGACTCTTTTTAGAGGTATCTCTTCAACTCGAAAGATCTCGAAGGAATTGGGCCAACTGATACTCTTCGGTTGAGCTCCACGTGTTAGATGATCCTTAACCTCATCATCACTCAGATCCCATTTGTAAGCAACATGGTATGTCTTGATTAAATTTTGGGCCTCCTCCTTATTCAAAATAACGAGCTCTATCTCTAGGGTAATTAAAGCAGGAT
Source organism: Vicia villosa (assembly GCF_029867415.1). NCBI lineage: Eukaryota > Viridiplantae > Streptophyta > Magnoliopsida > Fabales > Fabaceae > Vicia > Vicia villosa. The sequence continues at coordinate 22,308 of NW_026706578.1, forward strand.
AAGCTGAAGCTCATATAGAGATAATATCGTTGAATGATAACTCAATAATGGAAGCTTCCTTATTTATATAACCACTAGAATGATTCTCTGGCTCAGAATAATCAAATACAAGTTTAACCTCTAGGATTTATTGGTAAGTGACTAGGTGGTAAGAATCTGAACTAGAAGACACTTCTGCTCTAACTAAAGGAGAGGAATCATCGTTAATAGAATTGCAAGACAAACTTATGGGATGATAATTTATATTGGCCATGGTAAAGTAAGTACTGAAGATATGAAATAAGTTCAGGGCAAGAAGTGTACCTGGTAGGAGTAGAGTTTAACGAAGAAGGTGAAGGTTAAGGCCGTAATGGAAGGCTTTGTTCAAGGAATGGTAAACGCTCTAAGAAATTCATCTGAATAAGGGGAAGAAAGTATACTAGAAAATAGAAAGTGATTCTGAGGGATAGAGAAATTTTCATAGAAGTCCATAAGCCTTTATATATAGGAAGACGAGAAACAAATCAAATCAATGAGAAAAATGAAGTTAAAATTCAACAATCAAATTTCACCTAGGAAGTGAAATCAAACTGAAGTGCACTCGAATGCCATAGGGGGAAGTTTCATACTCTAAATTACAAACCTAAAGCTAGGTGTCAAAAAAACCAGAGAAGTTTCAATAATGGGAGAATGTTTAGTGCTATTGTTTACTTTTTTAACTATTCCATGACTTTTTTACGTCTCATTATGGTCGACGTGATGACCAAGTGCCTAATGAGACTTTAAAAGACTCCCGGGCTAGTACACACCTGACAGGTCTTGAGGGAAACTGTTTTAGGTTAGCCAAAGGTCCAATGAATGGCCTCAATCATGCATGGTCCTATCAAAGTGATCCAACACATATGGCACTATAACAAAATACCCTTTTTGTAAAGTCCCAGATTTCTTTCAGGATTACCAACTGACTGCACAAACCAACACAAGTCTTTTCAGCATGCTTTGTCCTTACTCACACGCTTTTTGAGAAACTTTCTAGAAGATCACCTTTCCAAATACTACACTAAGTTAAGAAACTTAATTAAGGAGTTCTTATTTGTTAGGCTACCGAAAAGAAGATGCATCTTATTTGTATAGGTAGTGTCAATTTATCCTTATAAGTCTTCCTTGAAACATTCATTCCAATACAAACATAGCTTCATGATCCCTCTCAATCTGATGTGAATTCGATTTTCACCTATAAGCTTCCAGGAGCCGCTCATTGCCATGCCTTGTGCACCAGCGACCACTCCCCGTCCTCGTCGGCCTCGGGTGTTACATGTTCACTATCTTCTTCCTTGTTCGTCCCCGAACCATATCGTACTCGAAGTGGTATGCTCTGATACCATTTGTAATGACCCAGTCTGCTTTCAAGATTGCCGATCGATCCTACAAACCAAGACATGTCTTTTCAACATGTTTTTTCCTAACTCACACGTTTTTCAGAAAATTCCCAGAAGGTCACCCATCCAAATACTACTCCAAGTCTTTCACGCTAACTATGGAGTTCTTATTTGTTAGGCTACCAAAAAATAAGATGCGTCTTATTGGTATAGGTAGTACTAATCAATATTTATAAGCCTTTCTTTAATCATGCAATCCCATTTCCTTACACCCCTAAGGTCCCTCTCATTCTGATGTGAATTTGATTTTTACTTACAAGCTGCTAGGAGCCGCTCGTTGTCATGCCTTGTGCACTGGAGACCACACCCCGCCCTCGTCGGCCTCGTGTGTTACACATTTTACCTTGATTGAAAAAGAGGTATTGCCTCGGTTTTTCAAGCAAGGTAACGAAGGGCGCCATGAAAAGTCTTGGGGTCTTACCTCGATTTATAAACAACTAGCAGGTAATGTGAAAAAGTCATAGGTTTGATCCCTAGGGAGATCCTTTTTGGAATTCTAAAATGGTGAAAATCCCTTTCCCTTCGATTTTGACTTTTCTCCGACGGGTATAACACTTTTTCACCTCAGTTTGGACATAAAACCGATGGATAAATCTAATGTCGATTGCTTATTTCACTAAACTCTAAATGAACATGTAACTTCTCAAAGTTGGTTAGTACAATAATTATATGAAAAATATTGTTATATTTGAAGAACAACTTACATTGATTAATGTTTTTCAAGCATTCTACAATTCATCATTCATCTCGCATAGTTTAATGGTTAAAATGTGTTCAATATTTCAAGTTATTTATTCAACACTTCCTTTTCTATAAATTCATTCTTGAAAGCATCGAATTTGATGCTTTGAAAAAAGAACAAGTATGGAAGAAATTTAAACAAAAACTAGAGGTATTGGAGAGATTTTAACCATAAAAGAACATGAGATGAATGATGAGTTGAAGAATGCTAGAAAAACATCAATCAAGGTAACATATGTTTCAAATACAACATAATTTTTCATATGATTATTTCCAAAATCAATTTAATAGGTTATATGTTCAAAGAGAAGTTAGTGAAACAAAAAAAAAAGCAATCGACATTAGATATGATAAACCAAGTTAATTTAAGAAAGTCATCATGTCTTCATCAAAACAAAGTTATGATTGATGATAAACATCTTGTACACATATAGGAGCTCAGTTGATCTCAACTGAGAACAAATAGAGCACATATGAGCTTAATTTATGCATTTAAGAGGATACAGAATATTACAACATCCTTCTCTCAACAGTGTTAAAATGTGTAATTTGTATTAGTAAATGTTTTAATGTGCTAGTTATAATGAATTTGCTGCCCATAAAAAATTTAAAAGATCTTCTGACTCTTAATACTAGAAATGATGAACTTATTGACGCATAAAAAGAAGATGGTATATCCTCGGACTTATATTCTCTCTCTAAAGATTCTAGAGAAAAAGTTACATACTTGAAAAGCTCTCAAAAATTGTAAAGGAAAAGAATGTTCGAACTAATTTAAGTTTATTATTGTTGTTCTTTTTTGTATGTGGGATGTATGCATGTGTGTATATTATAGTGATAAAATTTCACATTAACTTATGGTGTTTTTCGATATCTATCAAGACTTACAATTCACACATGTAAGCTTTTCACGTTAATATGAATTAACAACTGTCAATATACATTTAGTTTAAAATAGCAGTAAGTTAAATGTTTAAAATGATATTTAACATGAAGTATTAGCATATTTAACTTAGAATTGATGGCTGGATGGGCCAAAAGAAATTTGTTCATACGATTATTTAGGTGGTTTGTGGTACATGTGTTTGTAAACATGATTTTGTTCTCTGGATTCCACTTACAATAATTTGATTGTATGTATATAAACCACTACTTGCTAACAAGATTAGTAAAGAAGTTTATTTTCTTATTGTATGATTATGTACCAAACAAACTTTAATTTGAACAGCCAGCCAACGTGGTAGTTAAATCCTAAGTAATTTGCAAAATGTTTTGGAGGGACGAGGTTTAGTCTGTAGGATTTTATGTAAAAATGAATAGGGCATAGAAATTGGATGATTAGCCTCTAATTAATTTTATTCGGTTTAAATTCTTTTTCTTTTTCCACTTAAATTTTTGATCACACTTTTAATGTTTCAAAACCTTCCTTCGTGCTTAATAAGTTTTGTACTTACTGCTTTTGGAGTTAATGTCATGAAGATAATAAAATTTTCTGCATGTGATTTTATTTTACTTTCAATTGTTTCTCAATTATGATTTTTTTAAAATAATAAGAGTATTTAGTTTAGTTAATTTTAATAAAATGTAAAATGAAATTGATTATAATGATTTAATATTTTACATCCTAAAAAATCTAAAATATATTAATTTAAAAAGATATTTTTTAATATTAAATATATATATTCAAGCCATGTATTAATTTGTTCCAATATTACTTTTCTTTCTTGGAGATGGTTATCTAGCGGATATCCTAAGTTTAGATCCAATTATTATGATTGGTTTAAATTTCCTTTATCCGATTCAATCATGCTCTAGTCTTTTTTGTGTAAGGGTTGCACCCCTAGTGCGAGCTTTATTAATCAATTGCCTATTAAAAAAAAAAATAATAAATAATATAACATAAATATATTGTGCTAAACATATATCAAACAACTCAACAACTCATGCATTCTTTCCTACAAATGAAACATCAAACACCATGTTTTGTTTATCTCTTAACTCAAAGAGACAGGTATCTCCTATCTCCACCCTACAATCTTTTCTAAACTTGGACCAACCTCCACTTAATCTCCATCGCTTGATACTAGGATAATAATTAACTTTTACCAACCATAATTTTTCCTTCATTTTCAGCTTTACAATTTGTTTTGGCCTATTCATAAGCTCGTTTGGAACATTCTACAAATACAAAAAAAAGAATTATATATGTAAATTTATATATATTTATATATGGTAACTGTTATTTACGTAATTAGTCATACCGGATATAAACAATTCACAAGAAGCTTAAATGACGAGTTCATCACATTACGACTTTTTGAACCTGCATAAACACACAAGTGACAACAAATAATAATTAATTTTTATATTAAAAATTAAGTGCTCAATTTATTAGAAATTTTTAGATATGTCACTCTGCTCAAAATTTATATTATGTCTTTGAATGTATCAATAGTCCTTTGTTAGATTCTTACATTAAAAAAATGAATCCTTAAACTCTTATATATTTTTGAAAGCCCTATCACAAATTTAAAATTATTTAAAACTTAACAAGCATAGCTAAAACTAATTTAAAAATCACGTTATTTAAAATTTATGGAAATTTTTAAACTAAAGTTTAACAATATAATATAAAAACTTTTTAGTTTAAAAATATATAAATTATTGATAAGGGTAAAGATCAAATCAAAAGAAAATATTTAAGAGAACTATTTAAAATTACAAACATTTAAGAAATCTTTACATTAATAAAATTTCATTTTTATAAAGAGTTAGAACAATATACCTTTTGATCTTCCTCTAGAAGTTTCTCCCACACTTTTTTTCTTTGCAACGGTAGTATCACTAGAAGATACACCTATATAACCCATTCATGAACAAAAACACCAAGACTATAAACATAATATAGATGAAAGATGATAATCAAACATAATTCAAAAATATTTTAACTAATATAAAACAAACAAAATATGAATGAAAAAAAAGGAAATACCTGAAAACATTTTATGTTTCTTCTCCTTTCTGACTCGATTAATGGTAATAGAAAATGAAAGTGGTTGATCTTGAGTCATCACAAATTTACAAACATCACCGATTTTTAAATTATATTTTTCTGTAAATTTCTTCCAACCACGTTTCATACTAAATCCTCCATTGTCATCATTATACTCAATATTCACTTCCATAGCCATGTCATTCTCAAATTTTATCATTGCTTTTCTTGCACTCTTTTTGAAATATTTTCTCGAAAACACTACTGGAATCCTCTGTTTAAATTCATGAATCATGGTTTATTAGTGGTTCATACAAATGAACTAAAGCCAAAATTAATAGACATTTTAGATAGAATACATACCAACGTATAGCCTTTAGCGTAAGATGGTTTCAGTGTAACTTCAAAATATGGACTATCATTATTAGCCCTCCCATTAATAGCATATCTCTTTTTACCTACAAAATTATTTAAGGGAAAAAACCATTTTCAATATTTAAAACTATGTAGTAAATTTAACCTTCAAAACGTGAAATTAACTTGTTTTGAAAATTTTCCAGAAAAAAAGTAGCTATTTTACAGTTATTATCACAATAAATCATTTTTAAAACATATGAATAATAAATCATAGAACATTTTTCCTCATTCAATTAAAGTAGTTTTCATATTTTTCTATATTCTCTTAAACATTTTTAAAATAATAGTAAAGTGAGACAACTTTTAACATAAATTAAAATTTGATTATGATCAAGACCTCAAAGCTTTTTCTTTCAAGATCAAAGCCACGGTGTATAGCAAATATAATTTTGGTATTAAAAAATAAACTAAAATAATGTGTGAGATGAAAATAAATTAAAAATCATAATCTAACAAAAAAAGAAAAAAAAAACGTGAATAAAAAAAAAAAGATGAGATTGAAATTATTAAAGCAAAAAATTAAGCATGAAATTGAAAGAAAAAAAATAGATGAACTCACCTGCATGTTTTGGTTGGGTAGTATTCAAATCTGAATCAACTTCTCTTTTTCTTTTGTTACTTTTTTTCTTTTTAGGTAGTGCAACTTCTTCACTCTCATCTAAACTCTCATCAACCTCATCTACACATCTTATATCAGAATAATTTATTTCTAAACAACTTCGATTAAATATCTTAACTTTGAAGTGTGATTCATCTATATATTTAAAAGTTAAGAAATATGCAAAATTAAAATTCTTAGCAAAAATTTCCCAATTTTTATCAAACCAAATATCTCCATCACGCTCTACCCAAAATATTTTCTGTTGAACACCATTTGGAAGTCTAAGAAATATTGGATTTGAAGTTCCATTCCAATATTTGTTAACATATGATTTTGGAATTCTCTGCAATACATGAATTCAAAAATATAAACATGCATAAACAAAATGGTATATATAAACTAAAATGAAACATATACATACCAGTTGTTTATTCTTCATTATTACTCTATGAAAACTGGGACGCTGTTGAGTTGCCATGTTCTTGAAGCTTGTTTGTTGAGTTGAGCTGAGAAGCCGATATGGTGATTTTGTGTTTTTCTTTTGTTGCTGGGTTTATCTTTGTTTGATTGATTGAACGCTTTCAATGGTTTGTCTTAAATATAAATAAAATTATTATTGGTGTGTGGTTGGTGAGGCCTAGCCTCTATTTTCCAAAAAAAACATAGTATGTAAATACTATACAAAATTTGTCTTAAATATATATTATAGAATGAGAATGTTGGGTGAGTGAGTGGGTGGGGCTTACCTCATATGGTTATACGAATTCACTTCATCTCTGAAAGTGAAATTTAAATACTCCTATTGATATTTATTTCTGCTGGTCTAGTTAAAGAAACAAAAGTAAACATTTTCTTATACACTTTCTAAACTAAAACTACTTCCAACCTTTTAAACTCATTGAACTATATATGTTTTACATAAATAAGTGAAAATTTCACCTTCATTCACTTACGCAAAAGGTGAATATATTATTATTTTATTATATACTTGTAACTTTCCAAGGATTTTGGGAAGAATGGATTTATACTACTTTATGATAACATCCCTTAGAGTGTTAAAAATCTTTTGACACAAAATCTCCCGTCTCTAATTCATAGCCTTGGGTTCTCCAATTTTCAAGTAATTGATGACGTGTTTTTTTAAGGTCATTCAACAAAAGACTTGGTAACCAAAACTTTATGAGACGTAGTAGGGAGTATGCTATAAGAGACAGTGTTGTTGGCATCATAATGCTGAATTGAAGTCGTATGTCTTACACATTCAATTCTGTACTTGATCAAAGGACTAAGGAGTACTATTAACATATTCTTTAAATCTAATAATGACATTGTTAATGATAAATTTCTATTTGCTGTTGATGCTTAATAATAAAATTGATGTCCGTTATTCATCCATTAACTATCTTAGTTTGATGCAATGCTGGATTATAAAAGTTTTATGCAAAAAATACACCACTGCTTTATAAATTTAGTTTTATTTTTGGTAGGAAATCTTTATGCTATCTGTACTAAATAGTATTATCGGGTTTTGATAAGGGCTTAGCAATAGTGGGGCCTCTTTCAATGGGCTTATTATCTTTTGTTGAGGCCTGCTCAAAATCTAAAAAAGTTAGGCCCAAAATCAAGAAGGTTAGAGATGTAAAGGATTTAGGAGAAAAGGTTGAAAGGCCCGATATCCAACAGTCGTATTTCGCATGTTTGATGCAAGGAGAATTCGAGATGTCTATGATGGGAAAGATGAACTACTTTCTTGGACTACAAATTAAGCAACTCAAAGATGGAATCTTTATCAATCAATCCAAATATTGTAAAGAACTATTAAAGAAGTTTGATATGGACAATCCAAGTGGTACTTTTATAAGTTAAAAGTACCTTATAAATGTTCATTCATTATGACTTGGTAAATATGTATGATATGTATGCTTTATATTTCATAAAATAAAAGTTTTTGGAAATTTTCAGTCCAGGAACCGGTTCCCATGTAGGGACGAACCGGTTCCCCATAGTAATTTCCAGAAGCGTTGTTTTTTTGTGTCTCAGGAACCGGTTCCCATGTAGGGACGAACCGGTTCCCACGTACATTTTCCAGATTTTTGCTTATCTTGTTTGGCTGTACATGAAGGTATGTGTGGTCATTATTGTTTTGCCTTATTTTTTTCTATTTATTTATTTTAGTTCAAATATATGTTATACCATTTCACACCACACATTTATTCTCTTTTACTCTCATTCACACACATTTACTTTCATTATTCACATACATTCATCTTCATCTTCTCCAAACACCCTTCCACCTCCATAGTCAAACCCCATTCAAAGCTCCATTATCTCTCCATAACTCTCCAAATTAAATTACCCACTACCTCTAAACACTATATAATCCTCCACTCTTTCACACAATTCACTCAAATCCTTCTCCACTCACCAAATCCTAAAATCTCAACTTAAACCCTAACTTTCAACTCCTTTCAACAATGGCACCCAAAGTTTCAAGAAGTGCAAAGGGAAAGAACAAAATTGGAGAGACAAGTGAAGATCCTCAAGAGATCCAACCAACTGTCAAGAGTCGGAGACTCACATTCAACATTCGGAGTCGAAAACTCCTTGCGGCAAAATACGGTAAACTCCCCGATTTCCCTAATCACAGCTTCAATTTTCCGGGTAGACTAGCTAATGCAGGGGTCGCTAATTTTGTGCTTGACCATGGTGATTATTATCCGGATTTGGTTAGAGAGTTTTACCACAATCTTAGGATAGTGACCGATGAATTTGATGATTTCACATTATTGTCAAAAGTTTCAAATAAGGATATATGCTTAGATGTTGAGGAATTTGGAAGAGTGTTAGGAATCCCATCTCAAGGCTTAGTGCTCCTTCAAGGTAACATACCGGAGGATTGGCAACCGTATAGTAAGATTGATGTTTTTGTGGATATGTGCCGACCAACTCAACGCCACTCAGTTCGCCAACAGCTTGCTATCAAGTTTAACATGTTCGGTTCAAGCTTATCGGTGAGTGATAGGATGCTCCATCTAATCATTGCTTATGTTTTATTTCCAAAGAATTCTAACCATTCCAGGGTCAATGAGTTCGAGTTGATGGTTTTGCTTGCTCTAAGGCGTGGCATTGAAGTCAATTGGGCGCTTTCAATTATGCGCCACATGCAGCTTATGGCGTCCTTTAAAGGAGGCTTACCTTATGCAAGGGCCATCTCTCATATTGTTCGGAATGCTGGTGTTCTCCTCCAACGGGAGCCAAAGAAAAATATGGATGAACAAGAGTGTGCTATCACCACCGCTACCGCTCTTAAAAATACAGGAATAGTTACGGATCGTGAAGGTAGATTTGTTTACAAAGTTGATTTTGAGCCAGCCGTGCCACAAGATCCTCAACCTCCCGAAGGTGGATACACAATGGATATGATGTTTTCCAAGCTTTGTTCTATTCAAACATCCATTGATAACAACAAGAGGGAGAATAACTATGAGCATAACCTTATGAGAAGACAAATGCGGGAAATTCAACGGACTCAAAGGCGTATCTTGGCTCATTATGAGGGAGAGGAAGGAAGTGAAGAAGAAGAAGAACAAGAGGATGATGATGAAGAACATATGGATGAAAGTGACTAAATTATGTGCTTTAATTTCTATGTAATGTTTTCTTTCTATTATTCGTTTTTACTTATGTTTTCTAGACAATGTTCCATTTATGTTCGTGATGTTTAGGACTATTTATGTTTTTGTGTTGTAATCGTAAAAAACTACGTTTCGTATCGTTTAAATCATGTTATGTTTGTAGTATTTCATTTTTGTGTTATCTTTGTGGTATTTTACATTGTGTTATATTTCATATACTTTTTATCTTTTTCCCCATCCTTTTTGATAATAACAAAGGGGGAGAAGAATATGCATGTGTTTTTGTTGTTGTTTTGTTTCAAAGAAAAATGCAGGCCATTGTTAAAATTATCAAATGAAACTCATCACCATAAATCAAGGAATCATGGATTTAGGGGGAGTCTCTAACATAGGGGGAGCCTTGCATTGTTCAACATAATTTCAAAAGCACAAAACAACTTTTTCAAAACATTTTCAAGACTTGGTTGTCATCATCAAAAAGGGGGAGAATGTAAATGCAAGCTTCTCAAGCATAGTGTGTTTTGATGAAGACAATATGGACATCAAGCTTTTATAAAGGATGTGCAAAAAGAATTTCAAAGAATCAAGCAAAAATACATCATTTCAAAGTCTTGAAGAAATTGTGAAGATTCAAGAATCAAGCTAAAATGTCAAAGGTATAAACAATACTCACTTTGACATATAATTGTTCACAAATATATTTCCATGCATATCATAAACATACTACAAAGTGTCATCCTTCAAAAGTTCATTTAAAACCTTTTTCTAAGTTAAAATTCAAAATAAAGGTTTTAGGAACCGGGTTGTCCCTATGGGGGAACCGGTTCCCAGCATTCTAAGTTTTCAGTTCTCTGTGTTTTACTATGGGGAACCGGGTTGTCCCTAGGTGGGAACCGGTTCCTCAGTTCAAAATTTGAAATTTTCTGCTGTAACGTTCAGCAGGAACCGGGTTGTCCCAGGCAGGAACCGGTTCCTACTGAACCAGTGTGTTTTTTCATTGCATGATCTTATTCAAACGAATCCTTTTTCTTACCACTTGATCATTGCATTGTTTCATGGAAAAATAACCATTCAAAGAGGTGTTTGACACATTATAAATACTACATATTTCAAAATCATTATTCACCTTCTTCATTAACAATTCATACTCATAAATTTCATTATTTTCAAGTGTCCACAAACCAGAATTTTTTATATGAAACTTTCTACACACATTTTCATTGAGAATTCATTTAAAGTTTCATGCATACATTGTGAACACTTATATTCATTTTGAGAATTGTTTATTTGAAGAAGAAGATCAATCCAAGATTGATAGTGCTATACAAACTTCATCTAAATCTCTTGTAAAAGTTCAAAGAAAATTATCTCCTTACTATCCAGGATTGTTGGAAGTAAGTGGTGTGTTTGAAGAGGATTGTTCTTCATTCACATTAGTGTTGATTGATCTTAAAGGTGTTAAGAACCTTTGATCACCCTATAGGTTAGATAGTAGGCATAGGCTTGTACAATAATTCTAACTATAGTGAAATCTCTTTCGTGTTTGAAAGGGGACTGGAGTACACTCGAATTGTGAGGGGAACCAGTATATATCGTTGCGTTCTTTACTTTTCCGCACTTTATTGCATTCATCACCATTACCAAAGAAAAGAAAAGAACCTTACAAAAACCTTCAAACACTTAACCAAAAATTATTAGAAGTATTCTCATAAAACCGATTAAATTTTTGAAAACCTAATTCACCCCCCTCTTAGGCGCAATCTTATACTTACACATCAGAGCTGTTAGGTTGATTAGGGATGGGAAAGACAGTTTCACTTGGATGCCTAATGTTGCAGGCTTCACGACTGCTAGTGTAGCAGTTTGAATGGAGTCAAAAAAGGAGGCAGCCTGGTCTCCTACTATTTTGAGAAATCTGAAGGTGATTTGGAAAGAGTGCATCCCTAGTAAAATTCAAATTTTTATGTGGAGGTTGTGTATTAATAGAATTCCAACCAAAGACGCCTTGAGTAGAAGAGGAATTCTCGATGCCTCCGTCAATCTTTGTTGTGAGTTTTGCAAGTCTCACTTGGAATCCCCGTCTCACCTATTATTCTCGTGTGCGGTTTCTTCATCAATTTGGAGGCGAATATACATGTGGTTGGGTGTTGATATTCCTTTTTCGTTTGTTGATTTTTTAGACTTTGGAGGATATCAAGAGAAGGTGAAACAAGTCAATATTAGGACGAGGATTAATTTGATCTGGATCGCAACGGTTTGGAGTCTATGGATCATGAGAAATACCATGATTTTTGACAAAGTTGAGTATAGTTTTGATAAGGTGTGTTTTAATGTCATGTTTCATTCTTTGATTCTTGGATGGATTTTGAACTAGACAGTTTTAATAGTAAACTTACCAATGTTGTTTTACCCTTACTTCCATTAGTACTACCTGCATTGTTAAAAAAATAAATACTCAAATTTTGAGTGAGTTTGTTTAAAATTATTATGAGATAAATTTATTTATTTTAATAAAAATTTAGTTTGTTTCAAAAATCACATTCCTGTTTAGAAATCATAGTTTTTTATTTTGAAAATTAGAAGCAATTTCATAAGTTATTTTTATGCCCAAATTGTCTTTTTAAATGTTCAGTTTTTCTTTAAAGTTTTTAAAATATGTTTTTTCATTCAAAATGCACCCTAATCTAAAAAAAAAGAAAAAACAAATATTAAAAAGAAAAAAAATAAATGAACTAACATCTAAACTAACCTTTAAATTTTCTCTTGTCTCTCACTTCAACCACTAATTCTTCACTTTCTTCTAGACATTCACAAACTCAATATATAAGTTTGATTTTGCAATAATCTAATTCCAAATTATCTAGTCCAAATATTTAAACATTTTTATTACAAAAATAGTGAAATATATAAATCTGTATATATAAATAAATGAAATTTCTTTCTCATATAGTTACAATCTCCTCTTTGTGATTTTGCATGACTTTGGAAAATCCAGGATGATGAATGACCATGATTCAAGAGAAATTAGAGAAATGTTTATGGCTCTCACGCAATGTAAAGAATAGGTCAATCTATTGATGCCTATTATGCAACTGTATCTACCTTTGTAGAGCCAAACTCTTAAATAGAGTTGAATACCAATAGTTTGGTTTGTCTTCCCGAATGTTTCCAACAAGTGTGACTAGATTAGCATTGTTTGAATTTGAAACTGTGAAAATAGTAAATTACTTTTGCATGTGTTCTTTGTTTTCACTTTCCAACATCTTTTACTACATAAGTATAGCATGCATATGTCATTCTTACACACTGATCAAAGATACGTTCACAAAGCTGTTAAAAAATGAAACCGATTGTCATTGGCTGTAAAAATATTAATCCTCTTATATTTACGGTAAACTCAATTAAATAATTTATTATATCAATCATATTTAATTAATTAAATAATTAATTACATTTTAAATATTTTTCTAGAATTGTTTTAGGAAACCACTAAAACAATTAATATCTTTTAAGATGGACATAGAAAAATAAAATGGTAAAGATGAAAGTCAACCCTATGAAATGCAATGATTATAAGAAAGTAGAAAAATGTTGCTGAAGTTAAAATATTCCTCCAATAGACTAATTAGAATAAATTGTTGTACGGATTTGGTGGCGCAATCCTTCCGACTTTTCGGTAAGTAATGCCTATGATGCTATTTGTTTGGATTTACTTTCTTCTCCTTCTTTGAACAATAATAGTATTGTAGCGTTTGATCGTCTTTGGAAAACAAAAGTTCCTAGTAGAATTATTTTTTTGCTTGGAGGATGATTTGGAATAGGTTACCGACTAAGACGAATTTATTCAAACGAGGGGTTTTACTTGATTCTAACTTGTTGTTTTGTCCCTTGTGTCGTGGGGCCGATGAAGATTTAGACCACATCTTTCTTTTTTGTCCTTTTTCTAGAATATGATGGTTGAAGTTATGTCGGTGGCTTAGAATAATTGATGGTGATGAGAAATCTTCTCTTATTGATCATTTTTATTGGATGGATGATATTTGCAAGAATAATTTCTCTTTGGGTTTGGGTTATTTCTTTTGCTTAACACTTTGTTGGATTATTTGGAAGTGTAGGAATGATGTAATTTTCAACAATTTAGTTATGTCACATTTTGATGGTTTTAGTTTGTTCAAATCATTAGCTTGGGATTGGTTTCAAGTCTTTCATAAAGGCTCTTGTAATTTATCTAGAGAGGATTGGTCAGTTGATCCAAGACCTTTTTTCTCTTGATTGGGTGTTGGCCTTGGTTGGTAGGTGAGGCGGACTTTGTTTCCGTATTTTTGTGTTCTTGTATTTGGGTTAAACACCCCTAGTGCTTGTGAAATATACCTTTAGCTTATAAAAAAACAATTAGTACTGGACAATTGATCGGTTTGGATCGATATCAGATTTAAAACTTAAATTCGACGCAAATTGCAGTTTCACTTTAAAGACACGATTTCGATCAATAAAATTTTGATTTTTGATGGATTCGATTAGATTCATTTATCAGATAAATCGGATGAATTTAATCAGCTTAACATTTATTAAACTAAATCCATAAAAAATAATTTTTTTTTATAAAATTCAATAACATTTATTTTTTAATTTAAAAGAAATCAAAATTTTAGAATAGTACAAAGTAAGATTATATTTTTATTATTGAAAAAATTCATTATTATGTGATAATATTTTCAATATCAGTTGACATTAATTTGAGCATTGTCATACTTTAAACCACAAAGTAAATAACGATCAAAATTTTATATTGCATTTTCTTGTATTTTTGTAAATAAACAATGTCATTATTAGATTATAAAAATGGTAATATCATAATAAAATTATTGAATTTTATTTTTAAAATGGATCAATATATAATAATAAAAAAAATTAGTTGAGTTTCGGCTGTGTTCGGTTTTTGATGGATCGAAAATAATTATCCGAGTCTGACCTAATCAACCTTATATTATCCTAATTAAGTAACTGAGTCAACCAAACACCCAATCCAATTCGAACCGTTTGCAAAACGTTTATAATAAGTCGGTCGATTTGAATCGGTCGATTGAAATTTGTCCACTCCTAATAACAATATTAAATTGTTTACTATGAAATTATAACTTTTCAAGGTGATCTTGTGGTTTGGTACTGTTTTTATTGTATCAAGATCTTATCTTGGTTTCAGTGAGATGGATGCTGTTATTTTCTTTTCGTCCTAATACTTATGTTAAATTATTCTTTTTGTCACTTTTTAAATATTTTGCCATGGATGTTTAGAGATTTTTTTTTTGTTTCATTTTTTCTTCAATTTTAGACATAAAGTTTGGGTTGTTATTTATTTATTTTATTAATTTTGAAAGAATAAATATTTGTTTGTCAAAAAAATTAAATACACACTTGTTAGGGAAAATTTTATATATTTAGTTCTTTAACAACTATCTAACATTTTTATTAAGTATAAGTATAAGAATGTTTATGATAAAATATATAACTGAAAGAGAAGATATTAAATCTATCTTTTATAATTTTCACATAAAAAAATCATATTAATCATAAAAAGGTTGAAGTATAAGAATGTTTATGATAAAGTATATAAATGAAAGAGAAGATATTAAATCTAGAGAAAAGGGGATATGCACTGACAGTGTAAAATATTTTTACACTGTCAACCAATCATAACCATGTATCTAATTAAAACACAATTTTAATTTCAAAAAACTAATATGACATGGCAAGTATAAGGATTTTGATTGGTTGTATGTGTAAAATTTATTTACACTGTCAGTACACTACCTTTAAACTCTTAAATCTATCTTTTATAATTTTCACATAAAAAATCATATTAATCAAAATTTAGATTAGTAAGTTGCGGGGTTACTTTTGGAAGATTATGGCAGTTTAAACCGCCTCAAATACTGTGTCGTGGTGTTTGTAATTCTCATACAAAAGCGTGTGTCGACCGGCTTTACTGAGACAATTGCTAAAATTGCTGCTTCAGCCACCATTCTAAATTGCCAGGGGTAGGCTAATGAGTTAAATGGTTAATTGCGATGGTTACAAATTGTCGTGAATTTTAGTTTGAGTTTAGTGTCCAACGCTTCTTGCGACAGTTTCAAACAATTATGAGTGGAAAATCTTGACACTGTCGTAATTTGATTTAAATATTCTTATTATAATTTATTTGGTAACGGTTTAAAGCGATACTAATCATTTAATTTTTTTACTTTTAGCATCAAATTAGATAATTATTAATTTTTATTTATAGTATTATTTTTTTATAATATTCTTTTATTTAAATTATTAACATCTCAATAGTTTTAATTTATAATATTATTTTTTTATAATATTTGTTTCTTTAAATTAATATTTTTGGTTTGATAATATTTTTTTAAATTTTTATTTTTTTTATCACTTTTTAGCGTAATAAAATTTCAATCACAAATATCTAAAATCAAATAAGCATCACAATGTCAAAAATTGCGAGTTCCATAATCATGTCATGTAGTACAATAAACCGAAAACATATCTATTCTAAATCATATAATAATAAGCATCATATTTCCTTGGTGTGTAACTCACTAGCCGTTAATTCCCTGGTCCTTCAAATCAATTATACCATTAAACCAAGGAAATACAACACTGTATTCATAAGTCATAATTCTTAATTGTACTATCCTTAGTCGATTAGCGAATTCAACAGTTAAAGTATGTCAGATAAATAGTCTAGGGTCAATAGTCACTACTTATCAAGATAAATTTGAATGTCGCGACAAACAAAAGGAAATGAGTACAATCAATAACTAAATAACAACAACGAGTCAAAATAATTACATTAACGTCATCCGATCATATGTCACAATCAAGTAAAAATAGGCTCATCATCAAATAAGACCTAACCTAAAAGGAATCTAGATACTCATGTTCAAATTGATCAACCATAAGTGTGGACTCGAAGAACATGAAGAATCACCGAAGAAGAAGCTCTCCAATGGCTTTAATGGCCTTTAAAAGCTCCAAAATTGCTCTAATATGTCACTTTTCACTCTCTAGAATCAATCCTTTTTTTCTTTTTCTCTTTATCCTTATAGAGCCGCCAAAAGCGCGTGTCAGCAAAAATCTTCAACATGCGTGTGTTGCGTAATTATGAACTCAGCGCGAGCGTATCCTAGGCAGCGCGATCACGTTTTTTCCAGAGGCGAAGCAACATGTTTTTAATCCTTTTTTCATAAGTTTTCACAATAAGTGTGTCTTTTTTCACCTAAAACTGCTTTTTTTTTCCAGCTTTTTTTACTCTTATACTTCTAACTTGCTTATTTTAAGTCAAGTTTGGTCAGTTCGTATATGATCCGTGTACCTGACCAAGGAACTTGAAAGCCTTATAGTTGTGAAAGAGAGGGAGTGTAAAAGCTCGCCTAGTCGTATCTTTTTGAGTAACCAGGGTTTGTCAAAGAAGGAGACGAGAGGTGGCAAGATAGCCAACAACTTGAGAAGAAAGGTGGTCGGACCTAAAGCGACACCCTAAGAAACCATGCCCGTTTAGTCATATCTTCCTTCAAGAGTAGGCTTTAATCTTGGTCTATATCCCTTTTTGTTTTTGCGATAGGGGACAGAGATATGTCCTTAACAATCACGATGACATCTCCAAAAAAAGGCTGGCTAAGTCTAGGAGTGAATAGAGAAACCTCCACGGTAACAGGCATGGTAGGATCGACAAGAGAATGAGTGACAACCCAAGTATGAGGAGAAACTTTAACACCCCGAGCCTACCGCTCTTTGGAAATAGCATAGACCTTTTATAGAGCATCCATTTTATTTGCAAATATAAAAAACTCATGTAAAAAAAATGAGGACTCAACCCTCACAAAAATTCTCTTTCCTCTATACACTACTCACCATGCCCACAATAGTGCGAATATCAATCAACTGCTTCCTTTGTAGAGAAAACCTCACCTTAGTAAGGCAAAATCGCTCGTCAATATCAATACGCCAATAAAGAGCCTTCAAATATATCTTCATCATAAACTTAGGGCTGAGAGAATCTAGCTAGACAATATACCAATGAGGTTTACGGTGGAAATGGATCCAATTAGTACGATATTTCGGGAACATATCTGATCAGTGCATTTTGATGCACATTCCTTTATGTTTGTTCTTAGGCATTTCTATGGTTTAGTTTGTTTATTTTTCTATTTTATTATGTTTTTATATTTTAATTTATTTTTATTGTTATTTGATTTTCGTATTTATTTTTCAGCTTTAGCAGTCTGCACGGAAACGGTCATAACTGGAGTTCCAGGAGTCCGATTGAGGCGTTCTAATAATCGACGGAAAGCTAAGAGAAAGAGCTACAATTCTTATGTTGGAGTCGAAGTCAGAATCGGACTGTAGAAGAGCCAGAAAATTCGTTGAAGTTGCAGCACTAGTTATAGTTAAGTTTCGGGTCAATTAGTTTTGGGCCTGGGTCGTCTGTTTGACCCAGCTGGATTGTAAAACGGGTTGTGCTATTATCCCTTAGGTTAGCAGCCGCGGTACAGTAGCAACCATCTTCCATTCACGAAATTTTCCAAGCTTTTGACGATCCTGTAATGGAGAACTAATCCTAAGGGCTAATCTGCCGAATTCGAATTCCACAAAACTTTGAGGTTATTATTACTTTCAATTTAATTCAGTTCCTTTCCAATTTGTTATATGATTTCGTTTGCTTAATTCGTTCTTATAGAATATATTGGATTTAATTCGATTGATGCATGTTCCTTACTTTAATCGCGTTTAAACTTAGCTTATTCGTTAATTCGCGCTATCGATAACCGTTTGCTTAATTCGGTGAACCGTTTGCTTAATTCGGTGATTAGGAACATAACTCGTGTAGTATTGTCGACGCTTGTTTCATCAATATTGCAATCGAATAGGAATTGGTACCGCTTAGGGAATTGAAATTGTAATAATCAATGATAAGTTGGAAGTAGAACCGGTAGATTAACCTGTTATAATCACTTATTTCAAAACAGCTTATTTTCAGAATCACTTTTGATAATCATTTTTTTCGACCAAACCAAACCCCCCCTAAATCGATTTAGCTTTTAGTTAATAAAAATCAAGAATCCTTCTGAGAACGATATTTCGAGTCAACTGTCGCTGTACTGCTTTTATACTAAACAACTCGTTTTTGACCCGTGCGCGACAGCGGATCAATATCCAAGCAAGAACAAGAAGACCCAGTAGTAACCACTACGCCAAATTTAAGCTGTAGCAGCGCAGCTACTAAAGCGCTTTTAGCAAAAGCGCTCTCGTAGGGCTCGCTAAAAACAAAATTAATAAACAAGGAAAAATGATGCAAAAAAAGCGCTCTGGTAGGGGGAGTTATGAGAGCGCTTTTAAAAAGCGCTCTGGTAGGGGGGGGGGGTATGAGAGCGCTTTTAAAAAGCGCTCTGGTAAGGGGGTTATGAAAGCGCTTTTAAAAGCGCTCTTATAGGGTGGGTGCTACGAAAGCGCTTTTGGGATAAAAGCGCTCTGGTAGGGGGTGTTATTAAAGTGCTTTTGAAAAGCGCTCTGGTAGCCCATTTAAAAAATTATATATTTTACAAACACACGCGTTTTGTTTCAGATCTTTCTTCTTCCTTCGTTGCTCCGCCGTCCTCTCTCCGAAACCCTAGCAACCTCCGCCGTTCTTCTTCCTTTCAGATCCAAAACACACGAGTTTATGGTGAGTTGAGGTTCGTGTTGTTGCTGAGTTCGGTTTCGATTCTGAATCTACAAACCAAAACCGGGTGAGACCTTTCTGAGTTTATTTCTTATTCTCTCTTCCTCTCTCAAATTTCTGAAGGGTTTGTTTGATTAGGAAAGTGATGAACAAATGTTTGGGTTTGATGAATGTTTGTCTGGTTATGTTTGATGATGATTTGTGAATGGTTTTGTTTCTGATGAATGGTTTGCGTGTATGAGAAAGATGAACAATTAGGGTTTTGGTTAGTGTTTGCGGCTGTGTATTGTGATTGTTGTTGGATGAATATGAACAATGTATTTACAGTTTCTGGAGAGGTTTTTCGAAGATGATGAACAGAATTTTTTTTAGGGTTTTTGGTTGTTGGCTCTACGGCTCTACGGCTGATTTTTTTTAGGGTTTTTGGTTGTTGGCTCAATTGACTTGTTATTTTATCAAAAACTATTTTTATGTGCATGTGGTTGTTAATTGATTTCTTATAAATTGGTTTCTGTTCTGGTATAGCACTATTTTTATTAACTATTTTGTCTTTTGTTCGGAGATGAGGAAATTTTTGGTTGATAGAGAAAATATTGAGAATGTGAATGTTGTGTAAATAATCACGTTTTTCTATTGTAGGTTGAGCTTCAAACAGTGGATGGACTGGTAAAGGATAGAACACAATGTGCCCCTGCCGATTATGTTCCACAGAATATGAATCAAGTAATGTACCCCGAAGTCTTCTGTGGCAGGATCGTTCGGGGTACAGTTATTTGATTCATATTCTGTGACACAATACAACATAGCTCAGGTGACTACTGGTTCTCCACTAAAGCATCAATACAACATAGCTCCAGATAATACAGGAAGCGTACATTGGTTGCATAAGAACTCGGAAGTTGTTTCCCATTTAGTTGTTTTGGTTTAGAAATATGTATATATGTATTTTGATTTACATTAATGGTATATAATATAATACCTTTTTTGTATATAATCGATATCGATTATAATGGTATATATCGATTTGAAATGATAAATTATAGGTTCATGAAAAAATACTGCCAAAAAATAGTAAATTACAGGTTCTAAAATATTGCTGCCAAAAGTGCAGGTTTAGAAATAATAAAAAGCATAAAAAAAAAACGCAACATACGAAAGCGCTTTTGAAAAAAGCGCTCTTATAGGGGTGCCTACCAGAGCGCTTTTTCCTGAAAAGCGCTCTTAAAAGGGGGGCCTACAAGAGCGCTTTTTCCAGAAAAGCGCTCTTATAGGGGGGGCCTACCAGAGCGCTTTTAAAAGCGCTTTCGTAGCCTATGCCAGCGCTGGCTTTGGCAGCGCTTTAAAGCGCTGTTAAAGGCCAAAAAAAGCGCTTTTAAAAGCCTTGCGCGTTGTAGTGAACACGATAGAGCGTGGGATAGAATTCTAAATTATATGGCTTCATCAGTATAAAGTGACCCGAAAATCGCCTTATCTGTTGAAAAAAAGGATTGAACAAAGGAACATATTGTCATAGCATAATAAGTCTTGATCTCGAACATTATATCTTGAGGTATGTATTACGACAAAGAGATGGAAGAACAACCAGGGGCAACCCTCAAAAACTTTAGAATCTCCAGCTCGAATTTGGGTAAGGGCAGCTACAGGTTTATCTAGGAGAGCAAGCACTCATAAAAAGGAATGGAGCATTCCTTAAAAGTGTCGCATATCCTATTGCCTAATTCTACAAGAAAGAACGACCAGTCAGTGGAGAGGCCGACACGATGTTAGCCACACTTATAGCTACTGGATTACTTAAAATATAAGGAGTTCCCCATATCTTATATTCCACCCAACTATATTTTTTTGCATCAGTCGGCTTGACTCTTTTTAGAGGTATCTCTTCAACTCGAAAGATCTCGAAGGAATTGGGCCAACTGATACTCTTCGGTTGAGCTCCACGTGTTAGATGATCCTTAACCTCATCATCACTCAGATCCCATTTGTAAGCAACATGGTATGTCTTGATTAAATTTTGGGCCTCCTCCTTATTCAAAATAACGAGCTCTATCTCTAGGGTAATTAAAGCAGGATAAGCTGAAGCTCATATAGAGATAATATCGTTGAATGATAACTCAATAATGGAAGCTTCCTTATTTATATAACCACTAGAATGATTCTCTGGCTCAGAATAATCAAATACAAGTTTAACCTCTAGGATTTATTGGTAAGTGACTAGGTGGTAAGAATCTGAACTAGAAGACACTTCTGCTCTAACTAAAGGAGAGGAATCATCGTTAATAGAATTGCAAGACAAACTTATGGGATGATAATTTATATTGGCCATGGTAAAGTAAGTACTGAAGATATGAAATAAGTTCAGGGCAAGAAGTGTACCTGGTAGGAGTAGAGTTTAACGAAGAAGGTGAAGGTTAAGGCCGTAATGGAAGGCTTTGTTCAAGGAATGGTAAACGCTCTAAGAAATTCATCTGAATAAGGGGAAGAAAGTATACTAGAAAATAGAAAGTGATTCTGAGGGATAGAGAAATTTTCATAGAAGTCCATAAGCCTTTATATATAGGAAGACGAGAAACAAATCAAATCAATGAGAAAAATGAAGTTAAAATTCAACAATCAAATTTCACCTAGGAAGTGAAATCAAACTGAAGTGCACTCGAATGCCATAGGGGGAAGTTTC
This sequence comes from Vicia villosa, assembly GCF_029867415.1. Taxonomy (NCBI): domain Eukaryota; kingdom Viridiplantae; phylum Streptophyta; class Magnoliopsida; order Fabales; family Fabaceae; genus Vicia; species Vicia villosa. The sequence continues at coordinate 44,504 of NW_026706578.1, forward strand.
ATACTCTAAATTACAAACCTAAAGCTAGGTATCAAAAAAACCAGAGAAGTTTCAATAATGGGAGAATGTTTAGTGCTATTGTTTACTTTTTTAACTATTCCATGACTTTTTTACGTCTCATTATGGTCGACGTGATGACCAAGTGCCTAATGAGACTTTAAAAGACTCCCGGGCTAGTACACACCTGACAGGTCTTGAGGGAAACTGTTTTAGGTTAGCCAAAGGTCCAATGAATGGCCTCAATCATGCATGGTCCTATCAAAGTGATCCAACACATATGGCACTATAACAAAATACCCTTTTTGTAAAGTCCCAGATTTCTTTCAGGATTACCAACTGACTGCACAAACCAACACAAGTCTTTTCAGCATGCTTTGTCCTTACTCACACGCTTTTTGAGAAACTTTCTAGAAGATCACCTTTCCAAATACTACACTAAGTTAAGAAACTTAATTAAGGAGTTCTTATTTGTTAGGCTACCGAAAAGAAGATGCATCTTATTTGTATAGGTAGTGTCAATTTATCCTTATAAGTCTTCCTTGAAACATTCATTCCAATACAAACATAGCTTCATGATCCCTCTCAATCTGATGTGAATTCGATTTTCACCTATAAGCTTCCAGGAGCCGCTCATTGCCATGCCTTGTGCACCAGCGACCAATCCCCGTCCTCGTCGGCCTCGGGTGTTACATGTTCACTATCTTCTTCCTTGTTCGTCCCCGAACCATATCGTACTCGAAGTGGTATACTCTGATACCATTTGTAATGACCCAGTCTGCTTTCAAGATTGCCGATCGATCCTACAAACCAAGACATGTCTTTTCAACATGTTTTTTCCTAACTCACACGTTTTTCAGAAAATTCCCAGAAGGTCACCCATCCAAATACTACTCCAAGTCTTTCACGCTAACTATGGAGTTCTTATTTGTTAGGCTACCAAAAAATAAGATGCGTCTTATTGGTATAGGTAGTACTAATCAATATTTATAAGCCTTTCTTTAATCATGCAATCCCATTTCCTTACACCCCTAAGGTCCCTCTCATTCTGATGTGAATTTGATTTTTACTTACAAGCTGCTAGGAGCCGCTCGTTGTCATGCCTTGTGCACTGGAGACCACACCCCGCCCTCGTCGGCCTCGTGTGTTACACATTTTACCTTGATTGAAAAAGAGGTATTGCCTCGGTTTTTCAAGCAAGGTAACGAAGGGCGCCATGAAAAGTCTTGGGGTCTTACCTCGATTTATAAACAACTAGCAGGTAATGTGAAAAAGTCATAGGTTTGATCCCTAGGGAGATCCTTTTTGGAATTCTAAAATGGTGAAAATCCCTTTCCCTTCGATTTTGACTTTTCTCCGACGGGTATAACACTTTTTCACCTCAGTTTGGACATAAAACCGATGGATAAATCTAATGTCGATTGCTTATTTCACTAAACTCTAAATGAACATGTAACTTCTCAAAGTTGGTTAGTACAATAATTATATGAAAAATATTGTTATATTTGAAGAACAACTTACATTGATTAATGTTTTTCAAGCATTCTACAATTCATCATTCATCTCGCATAGTTTAATGGTTAAAATGTGTTCAATATTTCAAGTTATTTATTCAACACTTCCTTTTCTATAAATTCATTCTTGAAAGCATCGAATTTGATGCTTTGAAAAAAGAACAAGTATGGAAGAAATTTAAACAAAAACTAGAGGTATTGGAGAGATTTTAACCATAAAAGAACATGAGATGAATGATGAGTTGAAGAATGCTAGAAAAACATCAATCAAGGTAACATATGTTTCAAATACAACATAATTTTTCATATGATTATTTCCAAAATCAATTTAATAGGTTATATGTTCAAAGAGAAGTTAGTGAAACAAAAAAAAAAGCAATCGACATTAGATATGATAAACCAAGTTAATTTAAGAAAGTCATCATGTCTTCATCAAAACAAAGTTATGATTGATGATAAACATCTTGTACACATATAGGAGCTCAGTTGATCTCAACTGAGAACAAATAGAGCACATATGAGCTTAATTTATGCATTTAAGAGGATACAGAATATTACAACATCCTTCTCTCAACAGTGTTAAAATGTGTAATTTGTATTAGTAAATGTTTTAATGTGCTAGTTATAATGAATTTGCTGCCCATAAAAAATTTAAAAGATCTTCTGACTCTTAATACTAGAAATGATGAACTTATTGACGCATAAAAAGAAGATGGTATATCCTCGGACTTATATTCTCTCTCTAAAGATTCTAGAGAAAAAGTTACATACTTGAAAAGCTCTCAAAAATTGTAAAGGAAAAGAATGTTCGAACTAATTTAAGTTTATTATTGTTGTTCTTTTTTGTATGTGGGATGTATGCATGTGTGTATATTATAGTGATAAAATTTCACATTAACTTATGGTGTTTTTCGATATCTATCAAGACTTACAATTCACACATGTAAGCTTTTCACGTTAATATGAATTAACAACTGTCAATATACATTTAGTTTAAAATAGCAGTAAGTTAAATGTTTAAAATGATATTTAACATGAAGTATTAGCATATTTAACTTAGAATTGATGGCTGGATGGGCCAAAAGAAATTTGTTCATACGATTATTTAGGTGGTTTGTGGTACATGTGTTTGTAAACATGATTTTGTTCTCTGGATTCCACTTACAATAATTTGATTGTATGTATATAAACCACTACTTGCTAACAAGATTAGTAAAGAAGTTTATTTTCTTATTGTATGATTATGTACCAAACAAACTTTAATTTGAACAGCCAGCCAACGTGGTAGTTAAATCCTAAGTAATTTGCAAAATGTTTTGGAGGGACGAGGTTTAGTCTGTAGGATTTTATGTAAAAATGAATAGGGCATAGAAATTGGATGATTAGCCTCTAATTAATTTTATTCGGTTTAAATTCTTTTTCTTTTTCCACTTAAATTTTTGATCACACTTTTAATGTTTCAAAACCTTCCTTCGTGCTTAATAAGTTTTGTACTTACTGCTTTTGGAGTTAATGTCATGAAGATAATAAAATTTTCTGCATGTGATTTTATTTTACTTTCAATTGTTTCTCAATTATGATTTTTTTAAAATAATAAGAGTATTTAGTTTAGTTAATTTTAATAAAATGTAAAATGAAATTGATTATAATGATTTAATATTTTACATCCTAAAAAATCTAAAATATATTAATTTAAAAAGATATTTTTTAATATTAAATATATATATTCAAGCCATGTATTAATTTGTTCCAATATTACTTTTCTTTCTTGGAGATGGTTATCTAGCGGATATCCTAAGTTTAGATCCAATTATTATGATTGGTTTAAATTTCCTTTATCCGATTCAATCATGCTCTAGTCTTTTTTGTGTAAGGGTTGCACCCCTAGTGCGAGCTTTATTAATCAATTGCCTATTAAAAAAAAAAATAATAAATAATATAACATAAATATATTGTGCTAAACATATATCAAACAACTCAACAACTCATGCATTCTTTCCTACAAATGAAACATCAAACACCATGTTTTGTTTATCTCTTAACTCAAAGAGACAGGTATCTCCTATCTCCACCCTACAATCTTTTCTAAACTTGGACCAACCTCCACTTAATCTCCATCGCTTGATACTAGGATAATAATTAACTTTTACCAACCATAATTTTTCCTTCATTTTCAGCTTTACAATTTGTTTTGGCCTATTCATAAGCTCGTTTGGAACATTCTACAAATACAAAAAAAAGAATTATATATGTAAATTTATATATATTTATATATGGTAACTGTTATTTACGTAATTAGTCATACCGGATATAAACAATTCACAAGAAGCTTAAATGACGAGTTCATCACATTACGACTTTTTGAACCTGCATAAACACACAAGTGACAACAAATAATAATTAATTTTTATATTAAAAATTAAGTGCTCAATTTATTAGAAATTTTTAGATATGTCACTCTGCTCAAAATTTATATTATGTCTTTGAATGTATCAATAGTCCTTTGTTAGATTCTTACATTAAAAAAATGAATCCTTAAACTCTTATATATTTTTGAAAGCCCTATCACAAATTTAAAATTATTTAAAACTTAACAAGCATAGCTAAAACTAATTTAAAAATCACGTTATTTAAAATTTATGGAAATTTTTAAACTAAAGTTTAACAATATAATATAAAAACTTTTTAGTTTAAAAATATATAAATTATTGATAAGGGTAAAGATCAAATCAAAAGAAAATATTTAAGAGAACTATTTAAAATTACAAACATTTAAGAAATCTTTACATTAATAAAATTTCATTTTTATAAAGAGTTAGAACAATATACCTTTTGATCTTCCTCTAGAAGTTTCTCCCACACTTTTTTTCTTTGCAACGGTAGTATCACTAGAAGATACACCTATATAACCCATTCATGAACAAAAACACCAAGACTATAAACATAATATAGATGAAAGATGATAATCAAACATAATTCAAAAATATTTTAACTAATATAAAACAAACAAAATATGAATGAAAAAAAAGGAAATACCTGAAAACATTTTATGTTTCTTCTCCTTTCTGACTCGATTAATGGTAATAGAAAATGAAAGTGGTTGATCTTGAGTCATCACAAATTTACAAACATCACCGATTTTTAAATTATATTTTTCTGTAAATTTCTTCCAACCACGTTTCATACTAAATCCTCCATTGTCATCATTATACTCAATATTCACTTCCATAGCCATGTCATTCTCAAATTTTATCATTGCTTTTCTTGCACTCTTTTTGAAATATTTTCTCGAAAACACTACTGGAATCCTCTGTTTAAATTCATGAATCATGGTTTATTAGTGGTTCATACAAATGAACTAAAGCCAAAATTAATAGACATTTTAGATAGAATACATACCAACGTATAGCCTTTAGCGTAAGATGGTTTCAGTGTAACTTCAAAATATGGACTATCATTATTAGCCCTCCCATTAATAGCATATCTCTTTTTACCTACAAAATTATTTAAGGGAAAAAACCATTTTCAATATTTAAAACTATGTAGTAAATTTAACCTTCAAAACGTGAAATTAACTTGTTTTGAAAATTTTCCAGAAAAAAAGTAGCTATTTTACAGTTATTATCACAATAAATCATTTTTAAAACATATGAATAATAAATCATAGAACATTTTTCCTCATTCAATTAAAGTAGTTTTCATATTTTTCTATATTCTCTTAAACATTTTTAAAATAATAGTAAAGTGAGACAACTTTTAACATAAATTAAAATTTGATTATGATCAAGACCTCAAAGCTTTTTCTTTCAAGATCAAAGCCACGGTGTATAGCAAATATAATTTTGGTATTAAAAAATAAACTAAAATAATGTGTGAGATGAAAATAAATTAAAAATCATAATCTAACAAAAAAAGAAAAAAAAAACGTGAATAAAAAAAAAAAGATGAGATTGAAATTATTAAAGCAAAAAATTAAGCATGAAATTGAAAGAAAAAAAATAGATGAACTCACCTGCATGTTTTGGTTGGGTAGTATTCAAATCTGAATCAACTTCTCTTTTTCTTTTGTTACTTTTTTTCTTTTTAGGTAGTGCAACTTCTTCACTCTCATCTAAACTCTCATCAACCTCATCTACACATCTTATATCAGAATAATTTATTTCTAAACAACTTCGATTAAATATCTTAACTTTGAAGTGTGATTCATCTATATATTTAAAAGTTAAGAAATATGCAAAATTAAAATTCTTAGCAAAAATTTCCCAATTTTTATCAAACCAAATATCTCCATCACGCTCTACCCAAAATATTTTCTGTTGAACACCATTTGGAAGTCTAAGAAATATTGGATTTGAAGTTCCATTCCAATATTTGTTAACATATGATTTTGGAATTCTCTGCAATACATGAATTCAAAAATATAAACATGCATAAACAAAATGGTATATATAAACTAAAATGAAACATATACATACCAGTTGTTTATTCTTCATTATTACTCTATGAAAACTGGGACGCTGTTGAGTTGCCATGTTCTTGAAGCTTGTTTGTTGAGTTGAGCTGAGAAGCCGATATGGTGATTTTGTGTTTTTCTTTTGTTGCTGGGTTTATCTTTGTTTGATTGATTGAACGCTTTCAATGGTTTGTCTTAAATATAAATAAAATTATTATTGGTGTGTGGTTGGTGAGGCCTAGCCTCTATTTTCCAAAAAAAACATAGTATGTAAATACTATACAAAATTTGTCTTAAATATATATTATAGAATGAGAATGTTGGGTGAGTGAGTGGGTGGGGCTTACCTCATATGGTTATACGAATTCACTTCATCTCTGAAAGTGAAATTTAAATACTCCTATTGATATTTATTTCTGCTGGTCTAGTTAAAGAAACAAAAGTAAACATTTTCTTATACACTTTCTAAACTAAAACTACTTCCAACCTTTTAAACTCATTGAACTATATATGTTTTACATAAATAAGTGAAAATTTCACCTTCATTCACTTACGCAAAAGGTGAATATATTATTATTTTATTATATACTTGTAACTTTCCAAGGATTTTGGGAAGAATGGATTTATACTACTTTATGATAACATCCCTTAGAGTGTTAAAAATCTTTTGACACAAAATCTCCCGTCTCTAATTCATAGCCTTGGGTTCTCCAATTTTCAAGTAATTGATGACGTGTTTTTTTAAGGTCATTCAACAAAAGACTTGGTAACCAAAACTTTATGAGACGTAGTAGGGAGTATGCTATAAGAGACAGTGTTGTTGGCATCATAATGCTGAATTGAAGTCGTATGTCTTACACATTCAATTCTGTACTTGATCAAAGGACTAAGGAGTACTATTAACATATTCTTTAAATCTAATAATGACATTGTTAATGATAAATTTCTATTTGCTGTTGATGCTTAATAATAAAATTGATGTCCGTTATTCATCCATTAACTATCTTAGTTTGATGCAATGCTGGATTATAAAAGTTTTATGCAAAAAATACACCACTGCTTTATAAATTTAGTTTTATTTTTGGTAGGAAATCTTTATGCTATCTGTACTAAATAGTATTATCGGGTTTTGATAAGGGCTTAGCAATAGTGGGGCCTCTTTCAATGGGCTTATTATCTTTTGTTGAGGCCTGCTCAAAATCTAAAAAAGTTAGGCCCAAAATCAAGAAGGTTAGAGATGTAAAGGATTTAGGAGAAAAGGTTGAAAGGCCCGATATCCAACAGTCGTATTTCGCATGTTTGAACCCTAATTTTGCACCCAAATTTCTATGTCAAAATCCAGAATCAAAGAAGAGGGGAGACGAAGAGGATAATATCTTAGGTGGCACGATTCTCTGTTTTGAATCGATGACAGATTCTGATATTGCCCACTTCAATTTGAGATTGAAGATTAATAAGGAGTTTTTGGTGGCAAAGACGATAAAAGACTCCATTCTAAGGTTGGGTATAGTTTGTGCGGATCCTGAGGAGGCAATCCAGAAGGAAATTGAAGTGATGGAGAAGAGAGACAAGGAAGGAATGTTTGTAAGGAAGGCGGTTATTAATAGTCTGAAATGATTATTGTAACTCTTAATATAAGAGGGGGGGGGGGGGGGGGTAGCATAATAAAGAGGAAGGGGATAGGATTCATGAATCAATCGGGCAAAGTAGATGTGTGTCTGCTTCAGGAAACAAAGTTATCAAGCTTTAATTTGAAGACGGCTGAAGAATTTTGGGGCGCGAAGGATGTGGAATGGACTCATATGGACTCCATTGGAGCTTCGGGAGGATCAGTTATCCTTTAGAGCTCATTCAGAGCTATAAAGGAGTGGGGTTTGTGGGGATGAAGGCAATTTTCAAAGATTCCTATACAAAATTTGTTAATGTTTATGCCCCATGCAACACGGTTTCGAGGCGTGGAAGAGTTTATTAAGGCTGAAGAATTTGGGGGCGGGGGAGGAGTGGTGCATTGGTGGTGACTTTAACACGGAGTTGTTTAAGGAGGAGAGGATCGGGAAAAGTTTTGGTAGTAATGATAGGGATATCGCTGATTTCTACAATTTCGTGGAGGAGATATAGCTCAATGACCTTCCTTGTGTGGGACGGAGATTCACTTGGTTCAGCTGGAACGGTTGCGCCATGAGTAGGTTGGACCATTTTTTGATCATTGATAATTTAGTTTCTGGTTGGAAGCTTGAAAATCAGGTGGTGGGAAAAAGGGTTTCTTCGGACCACTACCCCGTGTGGATGAAATCAGGTGGTTGTGATTGGGGGCCGAAACCTTTTAGGTTTAATAACGGTTGGTATAAACATGAATCGTTTGATTCTTTCGTGTCTAAGGAGTGGAGCATGATGTCTGTTAAAGGAAGAGGTGATTATGTGTTGTTTGAGAAGTTAAAAAGCCTTAAGTTGAAATTAAAGGTGTGGAACAAAGATGTCTACGGCTGGCTAGACTTGAATATCGAAGATAAAATTGATGAGAAACATGAGCTAGACAAGTTTTTGATTGCGAGTGTTGGAGGTGATGTGTTCGGGGCTGTTGACCTAGAATACTAGTGGATGATGAAATTTGGAAGAAGCTGGAGATGAAAGAGTGTTTTCTTAAAGTTAAGTCGGGTAAGAATAGGCTCAAGGAAGGTGATCTTAATTCAAAGTTTTTCCACAACTCTTTAAAGGAGAGGGTTCGTAGGAATTCCTTCAGCTTGATGGAAACGCCTAATGGTACGGTAAAAGGTGTTGAGGAGGTCAAGTCCTACATTAGACAGCATTATGAGGATTTTTTTTTTAAGGAGCCTTGTAGATCTAGAGCGGTTTCCGATGGCATTAGTTTTAACATGTTAGAGGAAGATGCGGCAGCTAGTATGAAGCTCCTTTTGAGGAAGAAGAGATAAAAGCTGCAATTTGGAATTCAGAGCTAATAATAAAGTCGACTTCTTTATTTCGCGGATGATACGATAATCTTTGGCAACAGGGGAATTCAGAATCTATGGAGCTTGAAAGCAATATTTAGGGGGTTTGAATTTATGTCGGTTCTTAAAGTTAATTTTTGTAAAAGTAACATTTATGGAATTTAACTTGAGTGATAGAGTCCTCGATATATCGTCGTCTTTTTTTACTTTTGGTATATGTGTGCGGCCATTCAAATTTTTGGGCCTTATGGTTGGTGATACTCCAAAGAAGGTTGGTATGTGGAAAGAAGTGATTAAGGATGTCAGGAGAAGACTTGATAAATGGCGAAGGAGGTTCCCATCCATTGGAGGGAGGGTGGTTCTAATAAATTTTGTTTTGAATGCTATCCCCCTCTATTCGCTATCGTTTTATCATGCGCCTAAGAAATTTTTAAACGAGATTAGTCGTATCCATAGAAGGTTCTTTTGGGGGTGGATGGAGGTAGACGTATTAATTAGGTTAGTTGGCGTAACGTGTGTAAATTGAAAGAAGGAGGGTTGGGTATTAGAGATGTTGATTGAATGAATGTGTCGCTGCTAATGAAATGGAAATGGTGTTTCTTATCGGAGGAAAATGTGATATGGTCGAGTTTGCTAAAGTACATATATATTAAACTGGAGGTCAAGATGTTTGTAAATGATAAGAGCATTATTACAAAGAGTGATTCTATTTGGTGGCGTAATCTAATATAGATCAACGATTGTGATAAGTCTAAGGGTCTGTTTGTTTCTGACTTGATTCATTGCATTGTTAAAAATGGAGAATTTGCATCCTTCTAGTTTAGCAGATGGTCGGGGGATCAAACAATCTCCGAAGCTTATCCGGAACTTTATGCAAAAGCTGCTTCTATATTCATGGTTGTTGCGGATGCAGGTTTTTGGGATGGGCCGGTATGGGTGTGGGACGTTGGAAGATGGTTGATTGAGCCGGATGATGATGATAACGTCCTGATGTACATGTTACTTGATCAGCTGCATCCATTCACTCCGGCTCATCACGGTATAGATGTGTGTTTCTGAGCTGCGGACGAAGAGGAAGGTTTTTCTGTTAAAGGATGTCCTGCAGAATTTAGGAGAAAAGGGAATGTTGTGGGGCTGCAGCCTGTTGTCCTAAAGGGACTGAGATTTATGTGGGAATTGAAAGTTCCTTCAAAAGTTGGTATCTTTGCGTGGAGATATATTCTGGGTAAGTTACCGACCAGATATCAATTGAAGATAAGAGGTATATTGGTAGGAGATAGGGACTGTTGTTGCATGTTCAGTTTCAACGTTATGGAGAATTCCAATTCCCCTAAAGTTGGTTCGAGTCGTTCACAAGTAGGATTTGGAACAAAGCATGAGAGTGGTTAGGGACTTCGGTTATGTTAACGAATGTTGAGTTGAGGAGTTTCTTGGATCACTTTGACAAAATTACGGCGATAGACGAAAGATTAACTGTAGTGGTTATATGGCTTGCGGTTTTGTGGAACTTATGGGTGATGAGAAATGTCATCTTATTCAAAGGTAATGTATTTAACTTTGACGAATGTTATAGTGCTATTGTACTCGTTTCTTGGAAGTGGTTTAGGTCAGTTAATGATTCTTCTACGGCTTGTAATTTTCACTATTGAAACATTTTACCTCTATCTTGTATAAAGGGGTAATTGTTTGATTTGTATATCTTTTTTGTGATTAATACCATTACTTATTGAAAAAAATATATATCTTTATGCTATCAATAAAAAGGAGTTGGTTTCAAACTACACGATGTGCAAACAAGTTAATACCATAAAATAACGATAAAATCCACAATAGTATTCTTACACACATGAACAATAACTTAACAGAACTTTACATACATGATGAGCAAAATGCTATTCTATTTTTTCATACCAGACTGCACACAGCCTACCAAGCAACACCAATTAACCAAAACACTAAAACTAAAATTTCCCACTAAGAGACCATACTTCAATAAACCACCTTGTGAAAACAACATATACCAGAACTCATGAGTTCTTTCCTATGAGTTCTTTCCTACAATGTAAACATTAAACACCATATCTTTTTCATCAATCAACTCGAAGAGACAAGTATCTCCAATCTCCAACTTACAATCTTTTTTAAACTTTATCCAACCTCCACCAAATCTACAGCGCTTGACACTCTCATAATAATTCTCTTTTACCGACCATGATCTTCCATTCATTTTAAGTTCCACAAAATTTTCGGGTCCATTCATAAACTGACTTAGAACATTCTACATACACAAAAGAAGAAATTATATATATATTTTATAAATAGCTTCACATACATAAACTAAAGTAATGTTTTATAAAAAACCAAATTAAAAACATTAATCTAACCATAACAAAATAGAATGTGAATGAGAAAATTATGAAGTTGAAATTATTAAAAAAAAAAATGCTAGAAATTTTAGATAAACCCACCTGAAATTTTTGGTTGAATAGTAACTGTTATTTTTCTTTTGCCATTTTTTCTACTTTCAATTTGTGCATCTTCTTCACTCTCATTACTCAACCCAATAATTTCATTAATTTCCTCTTTTCTTTCACCAATTTCATCGGCATATATATGTTATGTCAGAATAGTTTATTTTTAAAAAACATAGATTAAATATCTTAACTTTAAAATATGATCCACCTATATATTTAAAAGTTAAGAAATATCCTAAATCTATAAACTTAGAAAAATCATCCCAATTTTTATCGAACCAAATATCACCAGCACACTCTACCCAAAATATTTTCAGTTGAAAACCATTCGGAGGTCTTAGAAATATTGGATTTGGAGTTCCATTCCAATATATTTTCCTATTAATATTTTTTTCATATGGACTTGTTAAAGAAACAAAATTAAACATTTACTTATTTGCTTTCTAAACCAAAACTACTTCTAACCTTCTACACTCATTGATTTGGTTGCTAGAAAATTTGAAGGCATGCCTCTCTAACATCGAACTAGAAGATCAAGACACAATTCATGTATTCGAGTTTACTGTCAAATCTAAGCTCACCATCTCGTTTGTGAGTATATTAGGTCTTTCAAAGATCATTGACATCATTTGTGAGAAACATTTACCAACGTTTCTATTTTTCTTCAAACTTAGATGGTACAGACTTGGTTGTGTTACATAAGTGCTTTCTGGCATTGTTAAAGAAACAATAGTAAACATTTATTTTAATTTTTCACTTAAATCCTGTCAGTACTCCTATATATGTTTTAAATAGATTAGTGAAATTTTCACCTTCAGTCCCACCAAATATTCACTTACCCAAAAGTTATATATGTTATTATTTTATTATATACTTTCTTTTGCCACTTTTTGCTCTAATTTTTATGAATTTTTAACTTAAATCCCATTAATACTCATATATATGTTTTGAAAATATCCACTTAATTTTTTTCCACAATCTATAGTGTTTCCTATTTATCATATCCACAAGTCCAAATTAAAGCATGCAAATTGTTTTATCAAAAACATTTTTTCGCAATATTGATGGTGGACCGAAGATGATTGTGTGATTGCCAATGTCTTGATGTTCATTTTTTCCAAATTAAAGATAGGATAATGAAGAGGAGGAAAATCGGTTGAGTTGGGCGATTTTAAAGGGTTCAAGTATAATGAAGAGGAGGAAATTAACCTATTGCAATTCGCAGACGATACAATTTTAATTGCGGATGGTAGTTTTGAAAATCTATGGAGCATGAAGGCCATTCTTCAAGGTTTTGAAATGATGACAGGTTTGAAGATAAATTTTCATAAGAGTAAGCTTTACGGTTTGAATGTTGGTGATTGGTTTTTAGAGGCATCATCGGGGTTTCTGTCATGTAGTGTTGATAATCTCCCTTTCAAGTTTCTCGATGTTAAGGTTGGGGATAGTCCTAGGAAAATTGCTACGTGAAAGGATCTAGTTTCTAATTTGAAGAGAAGGTTGGTCGTTTGGTAGGTAGAAATCTTTCTTTTGCGGGTTGTGTGGTTATGATTAATTCGGTTCTGAACGCATTACCTATTTATTCTCCATCCTTTTATAAAGCTCCTTCAAAAGCGCTTAATGAGATTCAGAGTATTTAAAGCAATTTTTATGGCATGGTAGCGAGCTAAAAAAGAACGGTCCATTGGGTGAGTTGGTCTAATGTGTGCACTCGATCCGCGCAAGAAAGGAGGTCTCGGTGTTAAGGATGTCGAAGTTCTAAACAAGGCGCTTTTGAATAAATGAAAGTGGAGGTTCTTGAACGAAAAAGAGGCAGTTTAGAGCAATTTTTTAAGGAATAGGTATGGGAATTATGAGACAAAAGTGTTGATTGGGGACAAAAGAGTGTTATCTATGAGGGATTCCATATGGTGGAGGGATCTAATTGTATCAGATAGTAACATTGATTTGGCCGATAACAGGTTCTCGGGAGTCGTCTTTTGCGATGTTCATAATGGTCTCGGAACTTATTCCTGGATTTCAAATTGGTTAGGAAAATAATCTTGAAGAACGCTTTCCCCGAAATTTTTCGTTTGGCGCTCTGCCCAGACAATTGTGTTGCAGATGCTGGCGGTTGGGATGATTTCGGTTGGTCTTGGCAGCTGCAGGATACAATCGTAATTATGGTGAGGTGGATCCAGTTTTATGGGTGGAATTCTCGGGTCTGATGCAGGATTACGCCTTGGAGCAGAACGTCAATGACAACTACATTTGGCAGTCAGGCTCAGAAGGCTCCTTTAAGGTTAGTTCCTGTTTTAACCTCTTCAATCTGGTTTCTTCAATTCCTGTTAATGTGCTGGAGGCTATCAATCATTTGTGGGAGGTTAAAATTCCGTCAAATCTATTATTTTTTGGGTGAAGGTTATTGCTTAAGAGGATTCCAACTAAGGACAATTGTATAGGAGGGATATTTTGACAGATCGTAGGGAGTTGAACTGTGTTTTTTGCAACTCGGACGAAGAAACTATTCCGCAACTTTTCGCGCTTTGTTTGTATTCGGACAAAATATGAAGAAAGGTTTGTGACTGGATAGGTAATTTGTTAGAATTGACTTTTGGGAGTTTGTGGATTTCTTTGACATTTGTGAGAAGGTGAAGTCCAAATTGAAAAGATTAATTATTGTCGTACATTGAATATCGACAGTTTGGACAATTTTGTTGATAAGGAATGTCGTCATTTTTAATAGAGAGAGCTTTAGTTTTGTTCAGTGTTTATCGGCAATTACTTATAAATCGTGGAAGTGGTTATGTTTAAGTTGTAAAATAGTGGACTATTGTAATTTTTCCGTGTGGAATACTCTACTTCTCTAGATATTCAAGCTACGGCAAGAACAACTCCACCTATAAAAGCTTTCTTTAAAGTCATGAGATATAGAGAAATTCAAACCCAACCAACCGGCCATTTTCTTCCAAACAACCACCACTTTACGGTAAGCCAAAAGAGAATGATACGAAGATTCGAATAATTCTTCGTAGAAAACACAAGCAAGATTAGACGATGAGGGAATGATTCCTCTAAGGTTGAGAGAATCCTTTGTAGGAATTCAATTAAGAAGATATCTCTAACAAAAAGCTCTTAAGCTTACATCAATTAATTTTATTTTATAGGTACATCTGTTTGTAAACATGATTTTATTCTCTGGATTCCACTTACAATTTGATTGTGTGTATATAAATCACTACTTGCTAACAAGATTAGTAAAGAAAATTATTTTCTTATTGTATAATTATGTACCAAATAGATTCTAATTTGAACAGCCGCCGCCGACGTGGTAGTTAAATCCTAAGTAATTTAGAATAGCTAATGTTAATATCGTGCAAAATGTTTCGGAGGGACGAAGTTTAGTCTTTATGATTTTATATAAAAATGAATATGGTATAGAAATTGGACGAATAGTCTCTAATTAGTTTTTTTTTTGGCTTAAATTCTCTTTCTTTTTCCATTTAAATTTTCGATCACACTTTTAATGTTTCAAAACCTTCCTTCGTGCTCAACATGTACAAAAATGGAAAGCAACCCCATTCTTTAGAAATGCTTTTGGAGTTAATGTCATGTCATGAAGATAATTTATTTTCTACATGTAATTTTACTATACTTTCAATTATTTTCTTTCTTTATCCTGCATATATGATTATCTACAAAAAAAATTCTTCTACGTTTGACTATTGTTGTTATATTAGATTTTTGATGGAGAAATTATGAAAATTATGGCGATTATACCTGCCATATAAATCACCACAAATAACTAGCATTTTATACAAAGTAAATTAAGGCGGGTTCGAATGGCGGTTATTGTGAAATCGCTGTTTTATTTTTAGCGGAAGCCAAATTTACAACGTTATAAGAAAATGTCATCCTTGTAAATTAAGATGGTAGAAACTGCCATAATTGCACATTTTTAAGCATCCAAATTTGTTCGATTGTTTGTAGTGTTGCTCTTCTAGTCATGTTGTGACAAATTTTTCTTTCCTTTTGGTTTTGCAAGTTATAGGTTTTAGATCACTTTCCCTATCTATGAGTGACAAGTTCATCTTTTCTACAAAGATGTTTAATGAAAAACCTGGAGTGTCTAAAAGTTTGCCATAAATCACCCTATCTATGATGGTAATGGGTCAGTTATTTTGTTTCACTATGGAGAAGATTGTGTAAATGTCCATCAAACTAGCTTTTTCAACAAATTAGAAGCACTATCAATTGCATGAACTTATTTAATATTTTTATTATAACCATCAAATTAATAATAGTTCTTGTAGCTATGACTTAGGTATTTGTTTATTATTTTATATGGATGTGAAATTTAAAATTTGATTAATGAATTATTTTAGAATTTTAATTAAGAATGTAGTTTAGTTTTTCTAGAAATATATTCATTGAAATTTGTAAATTAAAATAGATTAAATTTTTAAAACAATTTTACAAATAGCGGCGGTTACAAACCGTCATAACCTTGAATTTTTGTTATTATAATTTTTTAGCAACAACAATTTAGAGCTGTCGCGATATTCATGTGGAGGTTGTTTAATAAAATGTGTCATAGTTACGACAATGGAGCGATGTTTATTTAAGCTGTCGCTAATCAAGCTCATGACACCAAGTTATTCGACGGTTGGGAAACTACCGCAATCCATATTTTGCTAGTCAAAACCGTCGCAATACATAAACAATTATCCTAATACTCTATTTTTTTGTGTAGTCGTATAATTAGAAAGCAATGTCGGTTCTAGGGGTAGGCAACCAAAACTACCAGTACCACCTAGGGCATCAAAATTTTATTATATTAACATGATTTTTTTTAATTTTTTTATATGTTGATTATTTAACAACACTTATCTAAAATATATAATAATAACAACTATTTACTAGAAAAAAAACAAATTATATATAACAATTTATTGTTGCTCAGACTAGTAACAATTATATGGATTTCTAATTAGATTTTATTCTGACAAATAGGTCTCTAATTTAATCAATAAATAATTTAGTGGCCAATATTTGAGTTATATCTACATAATTTTTCGTCTCCCAACACGAAATATCTAGTAGTCAAAATTTGTACATGGTGTTGTAAATTATTAATAATAATTAATAATATGATAGTTGTTCCAAAATGACAAGAGAAGTGGATTTGAAAAATGGCAACACTTCATGAAGTGTTGTAGAATGAAACCATGCAACTTTTGAAGTGTGTTGTTATAGGCCAATCATTGTGACTTTTGGTAAAAGAGATTGTTTCACCAAGGGTCGCTACCTTGTGAAACAATACCAATATGGCCTATAAATGATTCATTATGAATTCAGAAAATCAATAACACAAAATGCAAATCCTCCAAAATAATTCCAGAGCACTCTTCGCTACATTCGAGTTTTCGCCGGTCTTGCGCAAACTCGAGAAGGCTGAATTATCCTGGGTATTCCTGCGTAGAAACTCCAAGACAAATTGGGAGTGCTTGAAATACTATAAGGAAAGTGTTCCGTACACGATTCTAGCCTCGATTCCATTTGATTGAAATTAATTTTCTAACAATCTTATAATATCTCAAATAATGGTAAGCGAGGCTTCCGTATAAAATAAAATAAAATTCTACATCAAGAATCCAGGTACTTGTTTGTTCTATAAATTATAATACGAAGCTTTACTGTATCAAAGTTGTTTTGTCGATATTATAATTTTCTGGTAATAATTAATCTATGTTTATAACTCGGTTATGCACGTTCTCCATTTCATCATTTTCTTTGATTACGTTACAGTGCCATAATTGTAGTGCCATAATTGTTGAATGATATATAAACTCTTCATGGGTGAATTATATATATTACTTGCATATTATGATGCATTTAGTTTCGCTTCAGAATAATGGCTTAGTGAGAAACAACCTTGAAATCTGGAAACAAATTATTAATGGAATAATGGGTGTTGTGAGTTAATTAAATATACATGATAATAGCAAAAGTGATAATTCTAGTGTATGAAGTTTGTTTGTGTTTTACATAAAGTTTCTGATAGCCACTCACATTAATTGTTACTGTGCCGGTGGTTTTTAGTTTGAATTTTTTGCTTGGAAATTTTCTGGAATTTATTTGTTAAATTAATTAATAAATCTTGTAAAAAGAATAGTGAAAAGTTGCTACTTGCCGCTACATTCGAACAAAGGATGTGTTGCCAAAGGGCACATGTATTCAAACTGGTACGAACAAATCAATGCATTCTTTTAGATGATTATGAACCGTTGCTACCTTAAGGGAGATAATGTCAATTTTTATGATTGTAAAAGTTACATTTATTTTTGAAATTAAAGTTTATAATTTCAAATTATAAAATTGAAGTTTTATTATGTAAATAAAATGTTTGTCTCAATGAGAATTTTCTTCATGGAGGATGTGGAATTCGAGATTCCTACATTTGAAGAACCTCGTGAGAAAGGTTATCCACAAATTATTGAAACACAAACCGAAAGTTCGTCGATGATGGTTCAAAAACAACTCGAACTTAGGTTAAGAAAGAGAGTTCGAAAGACTCAGGATCTAAGACCGAACAAAATTAATTCTCGACTTATTTCTTCAAATAGAAGGAAATAATGAGAATTTTGTTCTTAAGATTCCAATTATTCTTCAAGTAGGAAGATGATTCTAAGATTCATAATGAAGTAGTAACTTCAATGGAACCCTCCTTTTGGAAGGATGGTATCCAAGATGAAATAAATTTAATAATGTCAAACCATACTTGGAACTTGTCGATCTACTTAAAAGATCAAGATCCATTGGATGCAAATGAATGTTTAGAAGAAAGTATCATAAAGATGGTACACTAAACACCTATAAGTCTAGATTAATAGCCAAATGTTTAGACAAAAGGAATGTGTTAATTATTTAAACACATATGCACTAGTAGCAAGGACGGCAACAATTAGAGTATTGTTTGCATTAGTTTTGCATGAACTTATAGTTCATCAAAAGGATGTCAAAATGACATTCCTAAAATGGAGATCTCGATGAGGAGATTTACATGGAGAAATCAGAAGGTTATATACTTCCTGTTAATGAACAAATAGTGTACAAGCTTGTTAAATCCTTGTATGGATTAAAAAAAAACACCGAAACAATGACATTAAAAGTTTGAATTTGTCATTGTAAGATTCTCCGATTAAGGAGGAGACGCACAAACTAAAGGGGAGACACTCAAGTTAGAGGGAGAATTTTCAATCTTATAAACAAGAATTCAAAGAGTTTGTCATCATAAAAAAGGGGGAGATTGTGAAGAATATATCTTATATCTAGTTTTGATGAAGACAAAGATTATCAAATAAGAAAAGGATCAAAAGTGTCATGCACATCAATGATGTAGTTAATCAAGAAGGTAGAACATAGAAGTTCAAGAGAATATTTGAGAGAAGTGAACATAACTAAGGTACTCATTGCAATTCATACTATTTATTTTAAATTGTTCATAATTTTATCTCTCAGTTCATCTAAAAGCCTTCTTGCATCATCATGCATGATTATCTAAAAAACTTATTCATCTAATTCTTGTGATAAGTGTTTGTACACAAAGTTGTGTAAGAATATTGTGATATTCCTTTGTCTCTATGTTGATTACATGTTGATCATTAGCAACGAGATGAATGAAATCTTAGAAACAAAGAGGTTTCTAGCTTCCACATTCAAGATGAAATTTTTTGAAATAGTGGACACTCTTTTTGATCAAAGTAAAGCGAAAGAGTGGGGGTTGAGAAAACCACATTCAAGATGAAAGATCTTGGACTAGTTGACACTCTTTTGGAGATCAAAGTAATGCAAAAATAGTGGGGGTTATGAACTTAGTCAAATACACTTTGTTGAGAAAGTTCTTGATAACTTCAAACGGTCACATTTCAAAACTGAATATTCAATTTGATCTTAGTGTCAAAATGATGATGGAAGAGTTATGGCTATATTAGAATACACAAGTGAAATTGGTTTTCTAAAGCAATGTACTATATGCGATATAGCAGTTGCAAATAGTAAATGAGTAGATTTACTAGCAATTCAAATGGTGAGTATTGGAAGGACATCACAAGGATTTTGATTATCGTTTAAAACCAAATTTTGACCTCCATTATGGTAGGTTTCCTGCCATCGTAGAAGGATATACCAATATGAGTTGGATATCGAGTATTGGAGATCATAAATTTACAACTAAGTGGATATTAACACTAGTTGGGGGTGAGATTTCTTGGAAGAGCAAGAAACAAACATGCATCACTCTCTTGACCATGGAGTCATAGTGTGTGGATTTCGCTTCCACTGGTCAAAGAAGTTTAATGGTTGAAAGACCTTCTGTTGGAAGTTCCATTGGCTAAAGATAATATTCAAAGGTGTTAACACAATGTGATAGTCATGCCAATTTAGCATGAGAATTCAGATAAGTGTAAATTGAAAAGTCTGGGCACTGAAGCCTTAGACATTCTTTTGTGAAAAAATTGATTAAAGATGTAATCATTTCATTCACATATATACGATCGATCAATAGTTTGAATGATTCATTTACTAAACTACTGGCCAGGGATTTAGTAAAAACAACCTCGAGAGGTGTGAGGTTGAAACTCCTTGAATAAGCGTTCCGACAATGATAGCAACCCAATCTGAAGTTAATACATCTTAACCTAAGATTCAATGGGTAACAACAAGTCGTTGATTTGGAAGTTAGTGCAACATTTTGTGACAATGTTGACTATTACATAATTGAGGGTTGAGTTTTCTAAAACTCTTAATGAAGTTCTATATCGAGGAGGATATGTATCTCAAGAAATAGATACAAACTGAACTTCACCTATATGAATTTCAAGATGGTGCCGTCTTAAAGTGAGAGTTTGAGTTTCTCTCATGAAAAATTCATGAAAACAGGAAAAGCACATGGCCATAAATAGTGCTAGGCGAGATATGTAGGCGAAGAACCTTTAAAGAGTGTGTGTATAGTAACGCCGGTCTAATCACATGGGATAATAGTTCAAAGCATAGCTACCTAACGTTCCGATTAGGCTTTGCGTTGTCTTTACTAAGGTTAAGTTCAAATCGAAAGATACCTAACTGTATTAACACTCTTTTGCTTTCTATATTCTGGAATTGTACTTGTCATTATTAGAACAAGTGGGGGATTGTTGTAAATTATTAATAATAATTAATAATATGATAGTTGTTCCAAAATGACAAGAGAAGTGGATTTGAAAAATGGCAACACTTCATGAAGTGTTGTAGAATGAAACCATGCAACTTTTGAAGTGTGTTGTTATAGGCCAATCATTGTGACTTTTGGTAAAAGAGATTGTTTCACCAAGGGTCGCTACCTTGTGAAACAATACCAATATGGCCTATAAATAATTCATTATGAATTCAGAAAATCAATAACACAAAATGCAAATCCTCCAAAATAATTCCAGAGCACTCTTCGCTACATTCGAGTTTTCGCCGGTCTTGCACAAACTCGAGAAGGCTGAATTATCCTGGGTATTCCTGCGTAGAAACTCCAAGACAAATTGGGAGTGCTTGAAATACTATAAGGAAAGTGTTCCGTACACGATTCTAGCCTCGATTCCATTTGATTGAAATTAATTTTCTAACACATGGAATAGTTAACTTGAAAAGTTCTTCATTAAAATTTGTACACTAATTCCATAAGATTTTACATATATAATTTAAGACGATACATCATAATGAAAATTAAAAGAAACGGAAAAAAAATTGTGCACTCCTAAAATAAAGTATTGGCTTGACTCTTTTTATATACCATTAGTATATACTTACAACATTTATTAAACGTTACTGTTGGTACTGCAAGGGTTACTTATTCCAAAAACGTTGCTAAAGTATTTTGATAGTGTAGGCTTTACCAAAAGGAAATTTCTCTTTCTTCTTGGCGGTGGGAAAAAACCTCTTGAAAATTCCAAAATATCCTCTGAAAATGCATTTCTGAGCGCACCTTAAAATTAAGGTATTTTCGGAGTTGCATTTGTGAAATATTCTAATATTTAGTCTTAGGATTTTTCTAAGACGTGTTTCAAAAATAACCTAATATTTGTTAAAAAAAAATTAAAATCAAGGTGTATCAGTTATATTAATTATATTGTTAGTTGTATTAATCAAGATATATAATTAAATATATACAATTTTAATTCAATAATTTTTTTAAAACTAAAATATAATTTTTATATTATTAATTAAATAACTATATTATTTTATTTTATAAATATAAATATAAATACTTAAAAAATAAAAAAATATTTAAATAATTTTATATATTTTGAAAAAATTCACCGAAAGGGCTAAGTAAAAAATTCAAATTTTCTAAAAATAATAATTATCAAAGTTAACTTTTGATACGGATAATAAAAACATGAATGGAATAAATAGTTACTAGCGTTGTATTACTTGTATCATTTTGACTAAGACTTGTTAGCACCAACGACTTTTATTATAACATAGTTTTGAAACATAACATTTTTGGAATAATTGCAAAAAACATCTGTTAAAATATTACAACATTAAAATATTTAAACATTAAAACATTAAAACTTTAAAACGTAGACTCTATCAAATGATTATAGACATTCAAGCATCTTCATGACGTCATCGACAGATCTTCTGATCTGCACTTTGAACTCGATCGGCCCCTTAGTTATCTTACGGCTGTGTGATTTTCACATGTCTTTAATATCGATCGGCATCACACTTTAACTCAACAAAGTCAACAAAGTTGTAACTTACCCTTCCATTAATATGCTTGCTCCAGTCTGCACCGTACGAGATCTTCCTCACCACTCTATTAACAGTATCAAACAAATTTTCATTCAAATTGGATGTCAATGTCTTAAAGTTCCAGCATTCATCCGGAATGGAAAACTTCACGGGATCTTTCTTTTTTTTAAAATCTGATATTTTTCTCAACAACATATGGCCCATATTTATAATGTTGAGGATTCATTATGGGCAACATAAAACTGTCAGTGCAATCACACTCGTTCAAAATTGTCGCTTCAATCACACCCATTTAAAACTGTCGGTGTTGTCTGTCTAATCACCTCGAGGATGCATCTCTGAAAAGTCCAAAATAAAAAAATAGATTTATTCGGAGATGTATATCAGAAACACCTTTGATTTTGAAAAAAAAAGTGAATTCAGAGATGCATTTCGAAAACACCTCTAAAATAATGGATGAGGTGCGTTCGAAAATGAATCTTCGAATTCTGGAGATAAAAAAGTAATTGCGCCAAAGGCACCTGAGAAGGTATAGGAGTGGAATGAGGAATTCCCTTATCAAAAATATGTTGTAGAACTTAAATCAAAGTGTCTATAAATGACCAAAATTAATTTTAACATCAAATAAGTATTAAAATATGATATATATATATATATATATATATATATATATATATATATATATATATATATATATATATATATATATATATATTCAAGCCATGTTTTAAAGGATTCGAGATGGAGATTGATCTAAAATATAAAGAAGTTCAAAAAGCATAACAAATATATATATATATATATATATATATATATATATATATATATATATATATATATATATATATATATATATATATATATGATAGTGGTACTTAGAATTAAATATAAAATAGCAAATTACATAACAAAATAACATAGCAAACAACTCAACAACTCATGTGTTCTTTTCTACAAATGAAACATCAAACACCATGTTTTTGTTATCAGTTAATTCAAAGAGACAGGTATCTCCTATCTCCACCATACAATCTTTCCTAAACTTTAACCAACCTCCACTGAATCTCCATCCCTGGATACTATGATAATAATTAACTTTTACCAACCATGATTCTTCTTTCATTTTCAGCTTTACGATTTTTTTTGGCCCATCCATAAATTTTTTTGGAAATTTCTACAAATACAAAAAAAAAAGAATTATATATGTAAATTCATATATATTGATATATATAGTAACTGTTATTTATATAATTCATACCGGATACAGGCAATTTACAAAAAGCTTAAATGACGAATTTATCACATTACAACTTTTTGAACCTGCATAAACACACAAGTGTCAACAAATAATAAATAATTTTATATTAAAAATAAAGTGCTCAATTTGTTAGGCATTTTTAGATATGTCACTCTACTCAAAATTTATAATTATGTTCTTGAATTTATCATTACTCTCTAGCTAGATTCTTACATTAACAAAAATTAACTAAATCCTTAAACTCTTATATACTTTTTGAAAGCCCTATCACAAATTTAAAATCGTTTAAAACTTAATCAGCATGTCTAAAACTAATTTAAGAATCACGTTATTTAAATTTTGTGGGTTTTTTTAAACTAAAGTTTAACAATACAATATAAAAACTCTTTAGTTTAAAAATATTAAATTATTTATAAGTGTAAAGATCAAATAAATAAAAAGTTGTTTCAGAGAACTATTTAAAATTACAAACATTTAAGAAATCTTTACATAAAAAAGTTTTCATTTTTTTAAATAATTAGAAGAAAATACCTTTTGGTCTTCCTCTAGAAGTTTCTCCCACACTTTTTTTCTTTGCAACTGTACTATCACTTAAAGATACACCTATATAACAATTCATGAATAAAAAAATCAAGACTATAAATAAAATATAGATGAAAGATGTTAATCAAATATAATTCAAAAATATTTTAACCAACAAAAAGCAAACAAAAATATGAAAGAAAGAAAAGGAAATACCTAAAAACTTCTTAAGTTTCTTTTCCTTTCTTACTCGAGTAAAAGTAACAGAAAACGAAAGTGGTTGATCTGATGTCATCACAAATTTACAAACATCACCAATTTTTAAATTATATTTATCTGTAAATTTCTTCCAACCACGTTTCATACTAAATCCTCCGTTGTCATTATTATACTCGATAATCACTTCCATAGCCATGTCATTCTCAAACTTTAACATTGCTTTTCTTTCACTCTTTCTGAAATATTTTCTCGTAAACACTATTGGAATCCTCTGTTTAAATTCATGAACCATCCTTTATTAATAGTTAATACTAATAAACTAAAACCAAAATTAATAGACATTTTAGATAAAATACTTACCAACATATAGCCTTTAGCATAGGATGGTTTTAGTGTAACTTCAAAGTATGGACTATTGTTGTTAACTTCCTTAACTATGTCTTTTCTTTTTCTACCTACAAAATAAAATAAAATAAATCATTATATGCAAATTATTACTAATTCCAGCTTTAGAATTCTTAATTAGTAACATAATAAGAACCATGATTTTGGATTTACGATTTGAATCCATGTAGTAATGTTACATTCAGAATATTGAAATTGATAGTTTTTGGAAAATTTTCAGAAAAAATAATGATTTTACATTTATTATTACTATATAAAAATATTTTTTAAAATATATAAATAATAAATTACATAATATTTTTAAAACTCCTCATCCAATTTAAGCAGTTTTGATAATTTTCTTTAAACTCGTTTAAAATAATAGTACAGTGGGAGAACTTCTAAAATAATTGAAAATTATAACTTAAGTAATGTTTAAAAGAAAATAAATTATGAACATTAATCTAACAAAAAAAAGAGAATATGAATAAGTAAAAGATTAAGTTGTAATTATTATAA
Source organism: Vicia villosa (assembly GCF_029867415.1). NCBI lineage: Eukaryota > Viridiplantae > Streptophyta > Magnoliopsida > Fabales > Fabaceae > Vicia > Vicia villosa. The sequence continues at coordinate 69,559 of NW_026706578.1, forward strand.
ATAAATAAATAAATATAACATGAAATTGAAGGGAAAAAAATCAGATGAACTCACCTGAAATTTTTGGTTGGGTAGCAACTTTTCTTTTTCTTTTGTTATTCTTTCTCCTTTCAGTTTGCTTATGTTGCTCACTCTCATCCAAACTTTCATCTCTCAGTTCACGAGTTCCTTTAACTCCTTCTTTACTTCCAGCAACTTCATCTACAAATCCTAAACTTATATTAGATACTAATTCCAACATTAGAGATCTTTGGTAACATACCTAAAACCATAATTTTGTTTTTTTAACTCTTTTTTTAATTCAAATAAACTCTTTAGGATTTTACATCCATTTTTATTAGGTTTTAAAATTAAAAACAAAACTCTAAAAGTGGATATGAATAAGAAAAACATGAAGTTGAAATTATTAAAAATAAATAAAGCATGAAATTGGAAAAAAAATTAGAAGAAAACTAACCTAAAATTTTTGGCTGAGCAGTATTCAAATCTGAATCAACTTTCCTTTTTCTTTTGTTAATTTTCCTCCTTCTAGTTTGTGCAAGTTCTTCAACCTCATTTAAACTCTCATCACTCAGTTCAACAGTTTCTTTAGGTCCCTCTTTACTTTCCCTATCTTCATTTACACATCTTATGATAGAATAATTCATTTCTAAGCAAATTTGATTAAATATCTTAACTTTGAAATATGATCCACCAATATATTTAAAAGTTAATAAATATCCAATATCTAAAAACTTTGCAAAATCTTCCCAATTTTTCTGAAACCAAATATCACCATCACGTTCTTCCCAAAATATTTTTTGTTGAATACCATTCGGAAGTATGAGAAATATTGGATTAGGAGTTCCATTCCAATAATTTTTGGCATAAAACTTGGGAAGTCTCTGCAACACGTGAAATAAAAAACATAAACATAAGAAAGTAAGAACATAAATAAATAAATAAAATGGTACATATATAAACAAATACAAGATATACTTACAAGTTGTTTACTCTGCATTATTGCTCTATGAAAATCTGGACGTTTTTGAGTTGCCATGTTCTTGGAGCTTGTTAGTTGGATTGAAGATATGGTGAGGTTTGATGCTTTTCACTTTGAGTGAGTGTTATGTAGTTTTGTTGGTGGTAGGGTTTCAAAGAGAAATATGATAAGGTTCAATATTAGGATGTACAGAGATTGTACAATGTATAGATCTTAAATGTAATTTATTTTTATCGGTGTGTCGTTGGTGAGGCATTTATTTGTTATATATTAGAGATTGTACAATTTAATTCATATTAGGATGGTTCAATATTGTACAATTTTGCTGGTCAGTATATGTTTTAAAGATGATTCCACAATCTCTATTGTTTCCTATATATCGATCCACTGGTTCAAATTAACGCATGCAAACCTAAGAAGTAAATTTGTGTGAACTCTGAGAGATAAACATGATAAGGGAATGTATAGATCTTAAATATAATCAATTATTATTGGTGTGTGGTTGGTGAGGCCTACCCTCAGCGTTTGTACAAAAAAACATAGGATGTCATTACTATACAAAATTTGTCTTAAATGTACATTATAGAATTTGTCTTGTTGCATTTTCTTCTTACTAGCAATATCCAAATTTACTTCGTACTACTTTTGATGGTTCAATAATGTACAATATTTTAAGATACTGCTTTTACTCTTACTCTTGTCATTTTGCTAGTTACTCCTTGTATTTATGGTTCAGTATTGACAAAGTTACATAAGTATTAAATAGAAAGAGTTGTTAAATTAAAGAATGGGATGCTTGGATGGCTAGTTACCCTATATGGTTGAACCAACTCACTTCATCTCTATTTATTTATATCATATTTAGTACTTCATTTATTTCTACTAGCTAGAAATATTTAATGACTGAAATGAAAATTTGAACTTTTTGTTGAAATAACAGAGTGAATATATATATATCAAAGAAACAAAACAGTCAGGCAATCAAATAGTTGCCATCCTAAACAAACTATAACATGAGTAAAGCCAATTTGCTTCTATACTTGGCTTTCATCCAACCTCTTTGCACTATCATATCAACAATTTTCCTAACTACAGTATGAGTACTATCCACTTTATCCCTATCAAAAATATTGGTATTTCTGTATATCCACAGCCCATACACAGTTTCAGCAATCGAGAGCTTGATCATGGTTTGCATAAAACCCTTCACACGACTACTATTAACTAGCCAGTTGAGTTCCTCCTGCCAGTTACACGGGGTATGCCTCACTTGCAGCCATTGGATCACATTCTTCCACACCTCAGAACCAATCCTACAGTCAATGAGTAAGTGATTAAAATCCTCAGGAGCCTCATTGCAGAAACTGCATAGATCATTTTGTAACAATCCGATTCTTTTTAGCCTAACTTTGGTTGCCATTCGATCCTGACAAGCTAACCATAAGCTCACAATTGCTCTAGGCCTCGCTTGGTTATGCTGAATAAGCCTACTCCAGCTCACAGTAGGAACATCAGGGATCAGTTTGTCATACATGGTTTTCATAGTAAACTTACCCTTGGCCTGCATCATCTGCCAAGTTTGTTGGTGTTCGTGGACATCGCTTCTCCTATCAAATATAGCCCGCATGATCCAGGAGCAATTGGAAGGAATAGGAGCATTCCACACAGTCTGCCTCTTCAGGAATGAAAATTTGAACTTTAAAAGTCATGAATTTTTATTTTCTTATTTAAAATTCAGGTTTTTTATTTCATTTAAACCATCTATTCTCCATTAGAATTTTTTTTCCTAAATAACCAAATTTTCAATACTTTATTTCAATATATTTATATTTTTATCATACTTTTCAATATTACTATGTTTCAAATAAAACATTCAAATGAAATAGACACTAAAAAACAATTGACATCCCTCCTATATTTAAATAGTGGTGCCAATTGAATTGGCGCTTTATATATTTTTAAAATTTATTTATCTTACATGCGGACTTTCTTGCAAATTGGACGTTATTTTTAGATTTACTTGAGCAGAAAATATGCTCTGCAAATAAATCAACAAGTAAAGTCAAAATTTTAGAAAAATCCGTAAATAAAATTAAGAATTAAGAGGGAATGTCAATTGACTCTAAATGTCTGTAATTCTTTTCTTTAAACATGCATATATTAAAAAATATAATGGAAAGATGACTATATTGATATTAAATATTAAAAATTTGGTTATTTGAGAAAAAATTTCTCTCCATTAACTTGATGTAATATATAATGTCACATAATGTATATATAAAAAATTAATAAGACTCAAACGTGATTCAACATGTTGGTGTTTTAACTCGTTTTAGTTGATCCAGCCTCTTTTATTACGTAAACCATGCATACCTAGAGTAGTACAGTAAGAACAAATTTGAATGTCTTATTTATTAGTATATATGAGAGTCTAAAAAAAAGTCTAAAATGAATAAATCTTGTCCTTCTAATTGCCAAGCTTCCATCTTCAAGAACATGTCAACCTCTAGTCTTTTCACCTACAAAAAGAAGTAAGTATAATAAATAAATAAATAAAAATAGCACGTTTCTAATAAACAAAGTAGAATGACTCAAACTCAATTATATATCGGTGATGTGTATCCCTGTGAATTTAATAACATGGTATACTGTCGTACATTTGTTGGTGGGTAAATATTTATTTGAGAAATGATTCATGGGATATCATATAATGACAAAATTTGTCTTTTTGCATTTTTTGTGACTAGCAATATCCCAATTTAATTCATACTATTGATGGTTCAATATTTAAATTATTTTAAGAACTTTAAATGGAAAGAGTTGTTACATTGAAGAATGAGATGGTTGGGTGAGTTAGTGGGTGAGGCTTACCATTTGCGGTTGAACCAAATTTCTTCGTCTCTATTTATTTATATCATTTTTTCAGTACTTTATTTATTCCTACTAGATAGAAATAGTAAATGAATCAATTGGAAGTTTAAAATTTCTAAGTCATTAATTTTAATCTTAATTTTATTTAAAATTAAGGTTTTTCTTAATTTCTTTTAAGCTAACCATTCTCCTTTCAATTGATGTAATAGATTTTTTTTTTTTAGAAAGCAAAATTCAATAACGGAAGAACTAGGGGTTCTCCAACCCACTTACAAAAGTCGGAAAGAGCCGACCAAAGAAAAAATTACCAACCAAATACCATTTATGAGATGAAGAATGTAGGATCCGTAATGAACTCATAAAAGGAGTATTTGGAATGGGTAATATTCCCACAAAAAGACCACCTCCAACAAAGCAACTTAATATTCCAAACGGCATTATTAACACTTCAATTATCTCTCCTAAAACAAACCCCATTCCTTAAAAGCCACACGTGCCAAGTTGTCGCAAGCCACACAACACCCTCCTTTCTATGCCTCAACTTCATGCTATCGAAAAAATCATACCAATCCATAAAGTTGTCTAAACCTTCTACCTCCCTATTATCCTCTTTACCGACCCAAAAAGCTACCTCCCGCCAAATCCTTTTGACCACCGGGCACCTAAAAAATAAATGATCCCTATGCTCCAAACAACAACCACACAAAGAACATAATAAATTATCGTTGGATAAAGACAAACCTCTATACGTCAAAAGATCCTTTGTTGAAAGCTTGTTGAGAAAAAGTCTCCAACCAAAAGCTTTTATTTTAAAAGGAACTTCCAATTTCCATAACAAGCCAAAAGCATCATCACATTTATTTTTAGGACCAAACGGAAGACGCATTTTTTCATAAAAATCGTAACAAGAAGCTACCGAAAAAACCAAACTCGGATCGGCAAGCCACGCCACTTCGTCTTTTCCCTCCGACCATCCTCCAAAATTCTCCAACCTATCCTTTAAAGCACAAAAAATCTCCGTTAACCCGCTACACTCCACGGTAACATTAGGAATACCAAGATTACTCCAATTCCATCTTCCCTCTCTCCATCCTCCCATAGCCGCCACCGAAACATTTTTCAAACACGAAACTTTAAATAAATCCGGAAAAAACTCTTTCAACACCATATTATCCAACCACTTAGCTTCCCAAAAAGGAGTTTTAAAACCATCATGAATGGTAAACCTACAATTCTCAACCAAGGGGTCCAACAAAAAACAACCACCAATCTTTAAAATATCCTTCCACCAATAGGAACAAGTAGAAGAAAAATTAGAGCTTTTATCAACACACAAAACCTTTGTAGCTAAATCTCCATAACGTGATTTCAAGATATTATACCACAAAGAATTTTGACCTTGAACAATTCTCCATCTCCATTTATTAAGAAGGGCTAAATTAAAGAAACCAATATTTTTCACTCCAAGACCCCCTTTCTCCATAGGTAAATTAACATCCTCCCACCGCACCCAATAAATGGTTCTCTTTTCCCTCACTCCCCCCCCACAAAAACTTATTTTGTATGCTAGTAAATTTTTTAATAATCTTACTCGGAGCTTTAAAAAAGGACAAAGTAAAGATTGTTAAAGAACTCAACACGGACTTTAAAAGAGTGATCCTACCTCCCAAATTCAAAAAGCGGTTTGTCCATCCTTCCAAACGCTTCTTCATCTTGAGCACAAGAGGATTCCAAGTGGATTCCTTCCTAGGATTGAATCCGATGGGAATGCCAAGAAAATAGAAGTTGCTATCTTCTCTCCTACATGAAAACAAATGAGACGCCGCCTCCAAGAAAAAATTATTAAAATTAATACCAATCAATTTGCTTTTGTGACAATTAATTCCTAAGCCCGAAACCACTTCAAAAGCCCGAAGAACCGCTTTTATCGCCCACACATGCTTCCAACTCCCATCCCCCACAATCAAAGTATCGTCTGCAAATTGTAGCAACTCCACTTTACAAGAACCTCTAATATCAAAGCTTTGAAATTCACCGATATCAATGGACTTTCTCACAAGGCCCGCTAATCCTTCCGCCACCAAAACAAAAAGAAATGGGGACAAAGGATCGCCTTGTCTCAAACCACGCGAAACCAAAAATTCCTTTGTGGGGCTCCCATTAACTAAAACCGACATGCTACTATTGAACACAAAAATTTCCATCCATTGCAACCATTTGTCTCCGAACCCCATCCTCCTAAGCATGTAACGAAGAAAGTTCCAACTAACTTTATCGTATGCCTTCTCAAAGTCAACTTTAAAGAGCATACAATTTTTACCTTCTTTTCTCGCATAATCCACCACTTCATTCGCTACTAACACTTCATCCAACAGTTGTCTCCCGGGAACAAAAGCACTTTGACACGGAGAGATGATAGAATTAAGCACCCTTTTTAATCTACCCTCCAATAACTTAGCCACCACCTTATACAAGCATCCCACCAAGCAAATGGGCCTATAGTCATCCAAAGTTAAAGGATTATTAACTTTTGGAATTAAGGAAAGAAAAGATGAAGTAATGGCCTTTGAAATAGATCTTCCCTCAAAAACATGATTAAAGAACTTCACGAAATCTAATTTAATGAAATGCCAACACTTCTTAATGAAAATAAAAGAATACCCATCCGGACCCGGGCTTTTGTCACCACCACACTCCCAAATCGCTTCCTTAATTTCTCCTTCAAGAAAAGGTTTTTCTAAATCCATAACTTCTTCCGCACTAATAGCATTGAAAGGAATACCATCCAACACCGGTCTATCCTCCTCCGTTTCCAAGAATTTAAAACAAAAATGATTCCAAACCGCTTCTTTAACATCCTCCACCGACTCCTTCAATCCTCCGGGAGTAAGAATCGGCCCTAAGTGATTTTGACTCCTTCTTTGCTTCAACACTTTATGAAAAAAACCGCTATTAGCATCTCCCTCTTTAAGCCACTTAGATCTAGATTTTTGAATAATCATATTCTCCTTAATCCTTAGATTCTTCCAAAAATTACCGCTTGCCTCCTTTCTCAAATCAAGATTGTCAATAAACGAAGGACTAGAATCCGAATCCAACTTGTCATCCGCCTTATTAATATCACGAACACACTCCTCCAACTCCAACTCAATCTTCCCGAACACCTCCTTGTTCCACACCTTTAATTTGTCTTTCAAAATCCTAAGCTTTTCCTTCAAAACGAAATCACCTCTACCTTCCACCACCATACTCTTCCATTCATTCTCCACAAAAGGTAAGAAAGAATCCAAAGAAAACCATTCGTTATTGAACTTAAATGGTTTGGGACCCCAATTGGCATTATCCGTCTTAATCCAAATTGGACAATGGTCCGAAATATCTCTATCTCCAATCACTTGACCAACCACCTCCCATCTATCGATAACAACACTAGACAAAAGAAATCTATCAATTCTACTTTTCGCTTTCCCGTCCCCACTAAACCAAGTGAATTTTTTACCTTTGCAAGGAATATCCACCAAAAGATAATGTCACGTAATAAATATTATTAAAAAACTCGTACTTACGCAAAGAAGAAGGTTTTGGTGTGATATGCGTATTTGTTTATATATATATATATATATATATATATATATATATATATATATATATATATATATATATATATATATATATATATATATATATATATATATATATATATATATATATATATATATATTTGAAATTGAAAGTAAATAAAATTGAAGGATATAAGAGAAGACTAATAAATTTTATTTTTTAAAAGAAAAAATGAAATTAAAATGAAGAAGTTATAGTTTTATTAAAAAAAAGGAAATGAAATAAATTATATCATATATTATATACTGATTTAGTAAAAAAACTTAGATTGAAGACAGATTCAGACAAAATAATTAAATTGTAGAATATATTTTATTAATTTATAAGTGACATACATTTTCATATTTGGATCATAAATACAATTTTTCGTGTATAAAAATATTTAGATCAAAAATAGACTTTTCCCGTATACAAATATTATTTTTGTTAAGGTATCATTTATAAAAATATTTAAATCAGTAGTAATTTTTCTCCCATATATAAAAATAACGTTGTTTATAAAAGTACGTGGATCAGCAATAGATATTTTTTCTGTATAATGAAACAATTTAGACCAATAATATATTTTTTCATGTATACAAATATTATTTTTTAGGTATCATTTATAAAAATATTTAGGTCAACGATAGAATTTGATTTGACCCATAAGAATTATTTGACACATAACTAGACTAATAACATATATTTATAAACTAACTTTCTATATTTGAATAAGTATTTTAATTTTTTCCATTTCATATAGTCTTTACATTAAAAGTAAATGATGTTTATTAAAATTTTAATTTATTTAATGATTTATTTAATTTATATTAATAAATACAAACATTTTATTCAACTTTATTTGCATGTATCAATTGAAAATATTGATTTTAATTATTAGTAGATGACATTTAACATTTAACATAATATCACAAAAAATTCATTTAACATTTAACATTTAAATTCAATTATAATAAAAAATGTTCTAAAAATGTAATAAAAGAAAGTTGATATAATTCATAGATGGCATTGACCATTTAACTTGCATTTTTTAAGATTATAATATTATCGATTCAATGCATCATTTATTATCACTAAAACTTGAAACTTCAAATTTCATAATTGTTTATTTTATGGAACTTGTCATTGGTTCCTAAATATTTCATCTCTTAAATAGGTAGGGTGGTCTCATAGGCCATTATCAATATTAGTCGTTGTTTTGAAAAATAGACGTATCGTGGATTGATGAACATCTTAGTGTATTTGGTGAAGTTATTTCACATAGGGGAATGAACAACAGACATAAGAAATAATACAATACCCCAAATCACATTGATAACAGCAACAACAGATCCTGCTAACACATCATGCACCTCGATTAATTATTCTAACCGTAGTGGCTGCAGACAAGATACTCCATTACATGCAGGAATAAAACACCAAGCCTCTCAACTGGAACACAAACGTAGCGCCTGATCCAACACCTAAACCGGCCTTCTGACTGACTGACAATTCCTTACGAGAATAAACAGAACCACAAGAAAATTAATTGGCATATCCTGTGCTACATCAGACCATGCTTTGAATTCCAGAATTTGGGATGCTCATTGATCTCGAATACATGATACTTTTGTCAACCGCCTCATAATGAGAAATAGTGCCTATCCAACCTTCAACAGAAATAATGCACATGTTTGTATTAGGTTCAACTCTTTCTAGATTAAAGGCTTCATCGTTTTCAACAATATTCTATAAGCAAAAACGAAAAGGAAAAAAGAGGATCACAAAGGCAGCCGCAGATGGAGGATCACAAATTCCCAATCACAAACCTAATTCGCCCAATATCAAAGCATATTAGTAGATATATCAATATCAACATGTTTCCAAATCAGATAAACATCTAAGTAGTGTATCATAAAATGTCAGATATTTATTTCCACAACTTTACAGCATTTTCGCGACTCGCAAAGGCAACCATTCTAGTGATGGGAGTCTGAGGTAATGCATATATCACATTCACATGTGCAGGAATTGTCATGCTCTTGTTGGCAGCCATGTTTCACAACTCTATGGACGGCACACCATCAGAAAAAGAGGAGTAACCTTATATACTTAAACTAAAATCAAATTTCAAGCATGAAAGGTTTGAACATTAGCTATTACAGTGTTAAAAAAGCTATCCAATTGAAAATCTTTATCTAATTGAGGAAGTTAAAGCTAGCCCTTGGAGATAGAGATGTGTCAACACATACTATGTTCGATTGGAAAAACATACACATGTACTCTAAAGAAGTGCTTGGCATAAGAATAAGTATGGAGTAAGTCCGCAACACCATGATGCCTTAAGCATCCATTTTGAGCAAACAAGGGAAAAATATCTCAAGACCATATTACATACAACATCTTAATGAAAGAATCAGGTTCAAATTCATCACACATTGGATTTAGGGATCATGAAAAAATGGTACCTTGAAGTTGTGAAGTTGTCCAAACACTTAGGAATTTTCTAAGTGTTTTTCAGATGAAAAATCTAATTCTGTGACCAGTTTTCTCCATGATATAAAATTATTCTCCTTAAGTATTCAACATCAAAGTTGTAGAGGATAATGCCTTCTTTCCATAAATTTTGAAATCATAACAAATCCATTTCAAATATCTCAAAATACCTCTATAAAAGGCCAACACATATCAGTTCACCGACACACCATATTTTACACCAAAAATCCCTCTCAAAACTCCATTAAAGAAGCTTGAAATCCAAAGTTTCAAATTTCTCAAATCCTCCAAGTTCTTAGTGTCTTTTCCATTTATTCACCATCAATACATCATAACCAAACTTGTGTATGTAGAAGTTCCCATCTACAACACCAAAATCATCATCATCCAACTCCAACTTTCCTCACTTGCAAGTTGTCTTGGTCAGAACAATTTAGACCATCTCAGAGCAAACTAAGCACATCATTGTGTTCCTTGAGACCCAAAGAAGTTGTAAGCATCATCACTTTGCATTTGTAACAACTTTTGAAGAGGCATTGGTCCTACTCCAATAGGTACTTTTTACATACTTTGAACTCATACATTCAGGCATCATTTCAACCCATTCTTGTTGCAAATATCGTGTGTATGCTATTTAATTTTATTTTGAGTTTTCTAGGTTTTTTTTCTCGTAGATATAGTGTAATTATTTGAGTTTCATTCAAATTAAATGCCATATTTGAAATCCTCAAGAAATTTCAAGTGAAAAGCTATATTCACTTTTTAATTTTGGTGAAAAAATGAGAAAGTTGGAATTTAACATTGTTGAGTTTTCACAACGATTCTGCGCAGCTTGCGTCAACTCATAGCCATCCATGCGTTGACCTCCACCCTCAAAAAAAGCATTTTTCACTTTTTGCTTCAATACGCGTTGACCTCCAGAGGTCATGCATCAACCTCCAAAAGGTAGAATACTTTTTCCAGCATTTTTCATTTTTCAGCTTAATGGAGGTCGACCTCCAAGAGTTATGCATCGACGCGTGCTTTTTAATTGCGAAATCCCTATGCTCAATACTTGTCCATCCTCAATTTTAGGCATGTTGATCCATGTTCGTGTTTAACATTTATCTCACCATGTTTAGATGATCCATGTTTTGTTTTCCTTTGTCATTATGTGGATATGTTGATCATTACTTCTTGTTTATTTATGTAACACCCCATTTCTATTCAACGAATATTAATAAAATCAAAGTACAACGTACAATGAGATGCTACATCTCTCAACTTTAAAAACAATCAACATATAATTCAATCTCATGTAATACAGATACATAACACTTTAAAACTTGGATGAACAAATAACAACAACTTTTATTAATACTACGCAGCGGATTCACAACCTTCAGCTTAATTATATAACATCTTTTGTTCAGCTAAAAACAACTTCATAACAATAAGTACTTCATGTAATAAACTTAAGATTCAACAACTGAAGTAAATTCAACAATAAAACAACATGCGTTCATCCCCCCGAGTGTTATGTATCAGAGCGACCAACACCAGACTCAAACTACTGAAGGTAAACAACCTTCACTTAGGATTGTCTGCGCGTTACCAACATAGGGGTAACATTCAAACAAAAGGTGTGAGATATCAAACCATATAATTAAGTGTATGATAAATAATATATTAGACTCAGATTATATAAAATTATTACTTCACAAACATTCATACAAAATTTACAGCAATTATGTTGTTAACATATTATAACAACTTTTTCATTAACATGCAATAACAACTTTATATAATAACTTATTAATATAATGGAAATCAGGATAAATAGTATATATTAGAATCAGTTCATAAAAACTTATCAACTCATCAACTCAAATACGCATCAACTCAAATACATATCCATTCAAATACACAACAATGAATGTGACTCAACAAATGCACATGCATGTGGTACCATTGGAGCCGAACTCCCAACTTAGAAATCTGCCAGATTATCGAGGCGTCAACGAGACATAAGCCTTCAACTTATTTTGCCAATCCAGGCCAATGTTGTAATAGCCCGAGCCCTTCGCAAGGCAATCTCGACACTATCACCTCACGATCTTCTTTACCCCCCTTTCTAGTAAAGTTTTTGCCTTTCATGGGAATCGAACCCTGTACCCCAGGGTTCAAGTACATGTTCCTCTCTAGAAAAGTTTTTTTCTTTCATGGGTTCTTTAGGTGTTGGTCGGAAGGCTCATGGTACTAGAACTTGAATATTTGTTATGAGTCTCTTTCAGAACCTACCAAGTCAGATCTAATTTCTATTTACTGCATTCTAGATGAGGTTATTCCTAGCCTTGAGCTCATTGATTCTTTTGTTTGGCGTTGCAATCCCAAAGAAATCTTGGTGAAATAAGCTTACTCAATACTTCATTACCATTCTTATTCTGAGTTCTCCATTTCGTCTTCCCTTTCTCAAGCGCTAAAGATCAATTGGAAAGCAAATATTCTTAGTAATGTTCAGTTTTGTGTGGACTCCTTCTAAATAGGCTCCCGATTCGGTTCGAGTTTAAAAAATATTGAGTTATCAATGGTTCTTATGATCTGGTGTATCCTTTTTGTTTCTATCATGAAAAATTTGTTGCTCATCTTATTTTGTTTTGTCCAGTTGCTTCATCCATTTGGCGTCACATGTTGGCTTTGTTGGGTTATGATGGCTTTCTTGTTTCCACTTCTATTCTAGACCACTTCTCAATTTCAACTTCTATTTTAGTCCACTTCTCCAACTTTGATATTCTATAACATTGATATTTTGTTCATTGGAAGAATGACTAAGGTTTTTAGAATGTTTTTTGGTTTTAGTTTTTTGGAGTCTTTGGATAGCTAGGAATGCTATCCTTTTCAAATGAGATTTCCTTAATGAGAATGAGCTAGTTTATTTAGTTGAACTTTGCTCGTAGAATTTGTTTAGAGCTAGTTGTAATATTTGTATTCACTCTAACTTCTTAGATTGGTTTGACAACCCTTTATTGTGTATTAACAGTGTGTGGCTGTAGGATAATGTTTGACTGATCAAAACTTCCTTTTTCTTTGTATTGGGTTTAGTATCCCTTATATTTCTTTGATAAATTCTTTTATTTGACAAATAAAACTCATAAGTCAAAACATATTCGTTTTTAATGCCAAATAAAATCATAATTATTAATAAGTTTAATACATCTTCCGTCTCATATTGAGTATCTAAATTGAGCTCTGCGTGGTTCTTTAAAAAATTATTAGATGTGTTAGTTTAAATGATAAAATTAACATCATTTATTAAAATATCCTTATTTATTATAGCTAGTAGAGTAATTGAAAGTGTGAACGTTAATAAAGAGACAGTTATTTTGAGATATAGAAAAAGTGCAAATGAGACGATTATTATGAGATGGAAGGCGTATTTTTTCTTGTAAAAATATTATTTTTTTTAAAAATCAATTCAATACATCCCTTGTCATAACTAGAAAACGAACTTTTATATTTAATTAGAGACACGTTCCTTTATAGTTTGGATTACCTCATACTATTATATTCATATTTTTTGAGAATACAAATCTTGATAATACATAAAATTATAGATTACATTTTTTTTTAGCAATTTGATGAATACATATCAAATCGATAATACAAAATTTTGTAGATTAGATTGAATCCTGAAAGTTCAGAAGTAGAGGTCAATTTATATGTAATTTGGATTCACGTAACATTTACAGTTATTTTTTTCAATAAACTCAAATATACGAACCATGTATTTTCACTATCTCATTCTCTGTGCTGGTAAAGAACAATAGCAATGTGTTAGTGTTCATGCATTATGAATTGTGTGAGGCTAACAATCGGATAAAAAACAATAGCAATTGTTTAGTGAAATAGTTTTGGAACTTTAGAGAATCATGTATTGGCATGTGTATGCATGTGCTTTAATTTGATCCTTTACAAATATCAAATTGATTGATTATCATTCTAAATGTAGTACTAGTTTTGGTTTTATTCTTAACATGTTGGTTATAAAATGTTTCTATTACTTCAGGGGTAGATATAGTTATTAAATTCATGACACTTTTCATAACGTAACTAAGTATATATAAAAATGAAAAGGATAAGTAGTTCTTTATTGGAAATTTTTTGGAATCTAGTATATTTACATGAAAAGCTCCACCTATGATAGTATAGGTTTAGTAGTGAAAATGTGTGTCTATCATCCATCTTACCATTTTTCTCTGCAATAAATGCTACCCTACAAAGTTACCCAAGCCATTCGTTACCCAAGCCATTCCCACAAAAGATAACCCAGCAACCAAATTGTTTTTGAGTTTGTGAAGTTGAGAGTAAAACAAAGCAAGAAGAAGCTTTCATACAATAGAGCAACATCAAGAAGAAGATTACAACTTTTTTAATACTTAAGGTAAATTTTTCTTTCTATGAGTAAAATATCGTTTTTTATTTATTATATTGAAATATTTATTTTTTTCTTTAAGTAAATTGTACTGTAGCATATAACATCAATGACATTAAATCTTGATGTTTTATATGGATATTATATTACTTTTAGAGTTTAATGGATTTTACCATCATTCAACTATATCTAATTTTTTGTTATTTTAGTCTTAGTTTCTTAAAAATTCTAAAAAGTCTTTTTACAATGTAATATTGTTCCTCAGAAATAATGTTACATGATTATGATTATTATAGTAATTAAAATTTCATCTACTTCTGAAAACAGTATTATGGAGGCAAAAGCAGATATTTCCACTGTTCGATTCTACAAAATTATTACTACACCAAATGTTCAAGATGGAAAAATGGTAAGTATTATTTAATTATTTTTGTCTTTTTTGTTCCATTTTACTTTAAATTTTGATTTTATGTATGTAAAAAAGATTCATATTCTGGTATTTATCAAATCAAGCTAGATGAAAATTATATGGTCCAAATTTAATATCTGTTGTTTTGTTTTAAACTAAAAAAATCAAACTTTAAATTTCAATTGTCTCTTTCCATTGAAACACCACTCATGTAATGATTTTGTATTGGACAAAAAAATTTAAGTCTCTTATAATGAAATAAAACTTATAAAAATGAGTTAGAGTTGATCAAAATGACTTGGATTTAAGATTGTATTAAGATATGTTAGTACTTATTAAAAAATGCAACGTGAGTTTATGATTTAAATGCCTATGAATTTTAACATCATATGTATGTTAATATAAAATTTCATATTTTGTAGAGGCTTCCAAAGGATTTCACTAAAAAATGTATTAGTGATATGCCAAATCCAATATTTCTCAAGACTCCGGATGATAAAAAATGGGAAATACACACCGCTAAAGTTGATGAAGATTTTTGGTTTGAAAAGGGCTGGAAAGAATTTGTTACATACTATTCACTAGAATATGGTAACATGATCATGTTTCACTATGAGGAAAATTCTCATTTTATTGTGAACATATTTGACAAGAGTACTCTTGAAATTGAATACCCTTTTCAAGACAATCAAAATGAACAAAACAACGTTGTCCTAATTAGTGATGACGATTCGGTTGAAACTTTGAACAAGTCACCTTCATTCAAAGAGAAAACCAAATCAAAATCATCAATTCCATGTCCTCAATCACTTAAGAAATTGAGAAGTTACAACAATGAAGGTGTTGGAACAAGCACCAAATTCCAAAACATATCAAAGTCTCCTTTGCAAACCAGTGGTATAGTTTATGATTTGATTTATTCTTTAACTATCTTTTCATTTATCCAATTAAATTTTGAGGTCTGTTTTTCATATATTTCCATGTTTTTTTCGATGATATATGTGAAGGTGATAGAAGAGGATCCAAATTCTATAACTCTTCTAAGCATCATAACCAAGCTAGAGGTAATATACAAATCTTAGGGCATAATTTTTTTTATGAACACTTATGCTGTTGATTTTTTCGAAAATATAGATGGTAATTCTAAATGTCAAAAAGAAAAGCAAGAGCAAAAGCAGGAGCAGGAGCAACAATCTGTTAAAACTAATGGAGCATTACGTAAAGCTAAAAAATTCAAATCCAATAATCCATTTTTCACTGTTGTCATGAAATCTTCATATCTTCATACTCATTTTTTGGTAAGTCTTTGTTTACATTTGTTTTTATATATATTAATTTTTTTCGATTAATCCAAAATGTATATAACTAGTTAAGAAACTTGTTTGTTGTTAAAAAAAATACATATTATCAATTTTGAGGCATATATATCTCTCAATCAATTATTTATTCACAAACTCTACTAGTAATTAATTTATAGTTAGATTTTATAATAACAAAAATATGTTAAAATGCAGTATGTCCCAACATGTTTCACAAAAAGTTATATGAAGAAACAGAAGAATGATATTCTTCTTCAGCTTATGGATGGGAGCACTTGGGATGCAAAATATTATTTTGGAAGAATTCAAGCTGGATGGAAGAAATTTTCAGCAGACAACAAGTTGAAAAAGGGTGATGTGTGTGTTTTTGAGTTGATCGAATGCAAAACTCTAACTTTCAAAGTATTAATATTTCGACATGAAAAAGACCTACATTCACATCTACCTCAAGGTATATAATATAATCCAAATTGATTTTTTAAGGTGTTTACTTTTCTTACCTATCTTAATTTGTAAAATAATAGTTTGCTCATTTATCCCCTTAAGAATTGGTTCAAAGAGAAAAGGATCGTGTAAGAGAGAAAAACACAAGCCGGTCAAAGATGTTTCAACCATTGATGGAGAAGACTAAGAAAACAAGAGAGAATGTTGAATTAGATGTTCCAAACGCAAGACATGTGTTAATAGGATGTTATCATAAGATTCTTCATGAGCTCCAAAAGTTTCCGGAAGATCACGTGTATCGTAAAGCTGTTGAAACAATTACAAATCAAAAACTTATGGTGGTTTGTCAAGAAGAAGACTTGGAGATAATTAAGAGTCGTCTTGGTTGTGGTCAGCTTGAAAAACTCATTGAAGAGGCTAAGGATGAACTCAAACTAATTGCTTATATGATTGAATAAGTTTTTGGGGTATTCAATGGTCACAAAATTTAGAAGTTTGAAAATGATGCACCAATTTGAAGCCATGAACTTTATTTACGTTAGAGACACTTCTGTCTAAATTAGTGTTGGTGTTAACTGTAGCATTGAAGCCATTAACTTTATCTACATTATTAGTTTTGAATTATCCATTTGAATGTACTTTTCCTTTTATTTATTATTGCATTAAAGTTAATTATTTGAATTTAGTAAGTGCTTTTCCTATAACTTATTTGGCATGTTATGTTACCTCCTCTATTTTTTTTAAAGCTACTTTTTATATCAATCAATTTATATTAAATCTTATAAAATTTAACATGTAATAATAACAATTACAAGAAAATATTTGGTTGTTGAAGAACTAAATAATTTTTTAGAAATGTTCTTTGAAAATATCAATTATTTGAAAACATGTTAGTAAGAAAAAAATAATTCAATTTTTTCAGGATTAAAATCCTCCAAATATACAAAGTATTAGAATGTGATTGTTTCAACAACTAATATCTATAATATAAGAAAATTAGATGTTCTAGAAAACACCTAATTAGCCTTCTCTCTATGCCCTCCACCTCATTATATTAGGGGTATTTTATGTTTAAAAATTACTTTTTGCAACCGAATTGTACTTCTAGTTCTAAGTCAAACATACTTACTTGGTTTTGTGTACAAATTGCAAAAACATTTGGTCTTCATAGTTCACTTACAACTACATGCTACCTGAAAAAGTAATTTATTTAAATTCAAAATCACTTCATTTCTCTCTCCCTCCCATTTCCACCTCACTTTCTCTCTCCTTTTTGTCTTTTTTTGCTTTATCTCTCTCTTTCTTCCAACATCTTCTTTCTTCCAACTCTCTCTTTTTCTCTTTCTACTTCATCTCTCTCTTATTTTCTAATACCATCTCTTGAATTTTGAATTTACATGTGTGAGATATTGGATCGAACTCTAGTATTGTCGAAGGGTAGCTTCTTGGTTCGACAGTTCGACAGAGTTAAGCATGAAGTCGAAGGATTGTTCACATGCTGGTGTCGAAGTGTGCATGCTGTAGTCGAAGATGGGTCTAGCATGCAGATGTCGAAGATTCTAGAGTTGTTAGCATGTTAAATTAGGTTTTAGTGTTTAAACCCTAATTTGTTAAGTTAGCTTGTTTATTAAGTTGGCTTGTGTAATGGGCCTTGCTGAAAAAGCCCATTAGTTAGTATGTTAGGTTTTATTATAAATAGCATACTAGTCTCTCATCATTGCTAAGCTGCAAATCCTAATTTAGGGTGAGAGAGGTTATTTGTTATTCTTGTAAACTTGTAATCTTGTTTTAAGAGAAAGTAAAAGAATAGCAGTTATAACCAATTCTTGTGTTCCTCTTCTTCCTTGTCCTTTATTCTTCTCTTGTATTATACTTTGTTCTTGGCATTGAATTCACAACAAATTGGTGCGGTGAGCGTGGAGAAGATGCCTTCAACAAAGTATGAGATTGAAAAGTTCACCGGAGTGAATGATTTCGGTCTGTGGCGCTTGAAGATGAAAGCCCTACTGGTTCAGCAGGGTTGTTTGGAAGCGTTGAAGGGAGAGGCAGCCATGAATGCAGAATTGACGGCAGCGGAGAAGACGAATATGATCGAGAAAGCACACAGCGCAATTTTGTTGAGCCTTGGTGATAAGGTTCTCCGGCAGGTATCAAAGGAGACGACGGCATCAGGGTTATGGGTGAAACTTGAAAGTTTGTATATGACCAAATCGCTGGTAAATCGACTCTACCGGAAGCAAGCTTTGTATTCATTCAAGATGATTGAAGACAAAGTATTGGCTGAGCAGTTGGATATGTTCAACAAGCTGATTCTTGATCTTGAAAATATTGATGTGAAGATCGATGATGAAGATCAAGCGCTATTACTATTGTGTTCTTTGCCTCGATCACATGCTCACTTCAAAGAAACTCTCTTGTATGGAAGGGAGTCCCTGACGTTTGAAGAAGTTCAATCAGCCTTGTACTCTAAGGACTTGAATGAACGAAAGGAGCATAAACCTTCGACTGTTGGTGAAGGTTTGGCCGTTAAAGGAAAACTCTTACGAAAGGATGGTAAGTTCGACAAGAAGAAAGGCAAAAGCCAGTCGAAGACTTATAGTGGTGAAGCATCTGGCATTCGATGTTACCATTGTAAGAAGGAGGGTCACACAAGAAAGGTGTGCCCTGAACGCTTGAAATATCATGGAGGTAAGGATAATGGCAACGCTGCCATTGTTCAAGATGATTTCGAATCATCTGATGTTTTTGTGGTTTCAAGCAGTGACTCTAAGAAGGAGTGGATTATGGATTCAGGTTGCACTTGGCACATGACTCCAAACAAAGACTTGTTCGAGGAATTATGTGATCAAGATGGTGGATCAGTATTGCTGGGAAACAACAACGCTTGCAAGATTGCAGGTGTTGGATCTGTGAGATTCAAGCTCCATGATGAGTCAATAAGGTTGTTGACTGAAGTCAGGTATGTTCCTGATTTGAAGAGAAATCTGCTTTCTCTTGGTGAATTCGACAAGAAAGGATATGTTTTCCAAGGAGAGAAAAGTATCCTAAGAGTCATGAAGGGTTCGAAGGAAGTCTTGAGAGGCGTGAAGAAACAAGGCTTGTATACCCTTGAGGCTGAAGTTGTAAGTGGTTCGACAAATGTTGCATCCACGAAACCTTTGTCGAAAACAGAAATCTGGCACATGAGATTGGGCCATGTCAGTGAAAGGGGTCTGGTCGAATTAGGGAAACAAAATATGCTTGGTGGAGACAAAGTCGAAAAGCTGAAGTTTTGTGAACCCTGTGTACTTGGAAAATCTTGCAGAGTGAAGTTCAACAAAGGCAAACAAAGAACACATGGATCCCTTGATTACATCCATGCTGATCTTTGGGGGCCTGCAAGGTGTCCATCACATTCAGGAGCAAGGTATTTTCTATCCATAGTAGATGATTATTCCAGAAAATTATGGGTATTCATCCAGAAGAATAAGGATGAAACTTTTGAGAATTTCAAAAGTTGGAAGACTCTGGTTGAAAATCAGACTGGCAGAAAGGTCAAGAGGTTGAGAACCGACGATGGCCTTGAATTTTGCAATGAGGCATTCGACAGTTTTTGTGCTGCCTCTGGTATTGCAAGGCATAGAACTACTGCAGGTACTCCACAGCAAAATGGTTTGGCTGAAAGGTTTAATCGAACTATTTTGGAGAGAGTCAGATGCATGTTGACTAGTGCGGGGTTAACAAAGGTGTTCTGGGCTGAGGCTGTTTCGACAGCAACATATCTGATAAACAGATGTCCTTCGACATCGTTAGATATGAAGACACCTGAAGAAGTTTGGTCGGGACATCCACCAGATCTCGACAAACTAAGAGTATTTGGCTGCGTAGCCTATGCTCACATAAGGCAAGACAAGGTCGAACCTAGAGCTCTGAAATGCATGTTCATGGGATACCCTGAAGGAGTCAAAGCTTATAGGCTATGGTGCCTAGAGCCAGGTCACAGGAGGTGTATCACCAGTCGAGATGTAGTTTTGAATGAAGCTGAAATGGATTTTAAGAAAACTGATGATGTTAGTCGAAGTACAGAAACATCTGACGAAGAGCTGGAACAGGTAGAGATTCCTGTTGAGGTGGAGCATGTTGATGCTGAATTGCATATCCCAGATGAAGTCGAAGAAGAAGCAGAAGATGTTGAAGTTAAGGAAACTGACGATGACTACCTATTGTCGAGAGATAGGTCGAGAAGAGTCATCAAGCCACCTCAAAGACTTGGATATGCAGATCTTATAGCTTATGCCTTAATCTCTGCAAGTGAGGTTCTAGACGAAGAACCTAGAGACTATAAGGAAGTTATGAGGAGTCGAAATAAGACTGAATGGCTGAAGGCCATGGATGATGAGATGAAATCTCTTCATGATAATCATACTTGGGAACTGATCAAGAAACCTGTTGGGGCAAGGTTAGTCAGCTGTAAATGGATTTTCAAAGTTAAGGAAGGAATTGAAGGAGTGACGTCGAAAAGATACAAGGCAAGGTTAGTTGCAAGGGGTTTCACTCAGAAAGAAGGTGTCGACTTCAATGATGTGTTTTCTCCTGTTGTGAAGCATAGGTCCATTCGAATGTTGCTTGCCATGGTGGCACAGTTCGATCTTGAACTGGAACAGATGAATGTGAAGACTGCGTTCTTGTATGGTGATTTAGATGAAACGATCCTGATGAGGCAACCTGAAGGGTGTTGAAAGAGTATTGTGGTGTACTTTTAGTTATTATCGTATCCACAGGGATTATTGCGATATCACCGCCGTTCTATAGCCTATTTTGTCTTGAGTTAATGTTACTTTAGTTTTAGGTTTGCAAAAGATCATTCAATTCTTTTAGTAGCAAAGAGTAAATTAATGAAAGTTCTAAGTTAAAGAAAATGTATCAAGATTCGATTTCATCGACCTAAATTTGTATGTCTCCTTATAAATATACGTATATGAACATGGTAACGATCAACATAATTACGTATCGACGCCTATATCATCCGTGTCCGCAATGATATAGTTAGATTTACCGTATTGTTTAACCGACGATTTCTCCATCCTTTAAACAATACAAATAACGTTTTAAAACCGATACTAAGTAAACATCAAACGCTAAATCCATGTATGCAATTTATAGTTTGATAGATGATAAAGTTAGATCTAGATACAAATATTGATGTCTCAAACACTTATACCAAAGAAAAAGCTTTAATAAACAAACTAAACCATCTATATTGATCATCACTTGTTCATACATAATATATTCACAAGAACACATACAAAAAGCTAGGAAGATTACATCTTATCTTGATACAAAAGAGATTTAGCTATCCATGAGAATGGTAGCTTGCTCAAGAAGTAAAGGATGAAGATCAACAAGCATCAAAGGCGATTAATCGACGATCAAAGCTTCCAATCTTCAACTATTAGTTTGCTACAGTGATTAGGGTTTATGAGCTCTTAAGAAATAAATGTCCACACTCCAAAAATCAGAATTACTCTTTATATAGTAAAACCATTTTCTGTCCAGGGCGCGTCGCGCCCTCCAGCGCGCTTCGCGCCATTACACTTAAGAAATTTAAACCGCCCATGCGCGTGACGCGCGCAACTCTCTGCTTTGAAGCTCCAAAATATCTTGCCCAGGGCGCGACGCGCCCACATCTCCGCGCGACGCGCGCTAACTTCTGTCAGGCACTCTCTTGTCAAGCTCAAAACAAGCTCCAAACTTCCCCAAAATTGGCTAAAACCTACAAAATCATAACTAAAACACAGTATTAACATAAAATGAAAGCTTAATATTATAAACTATAAATAATTATCTAAAACTTCAGGGAATTGTACGAATATCCGATAAAAACGGTCGAAAGGTGCCATTAATTAACTAAATATAAACACATTTTGGCACCTAACAACTCTCCCCAAATTAAACTCTTGTTTGTCCTCAAACAAAACAATGATAAATTACCGGGAACACAAAATATCACAAATGAAACAACAAGGTAGAAACAAGAACAATTGAATGGTTCAAATTCCAAAAGTACACAAAGATCAATCCTTACCAGTTTTCATCAAAGTACCATGATAACAATGCTAATCCTATATACAAATTCTATGTCAGAAATTCCACAAAACAGAAGAAGTTCAAGAATGAATCACACCTACGTATTTCTCTACTGAGAGAACAAAAATGGAGGATCCTAACACTCACCAGACAATGACGCAAACATACCGAATTAATTATAAACTCATCTAAGCACAAGACATATAAAAAGTATATAAGCATGAATCACTAAGGACTTTCGGGTTGTAGCTTGGCTTGGTTAACAAGGAAGTGTCTCATATCTCACGGCCATTGAATCAAAAGTGTCAAAACCTAAGAGAGCATTCAAATTCAATTATCCCAACCTAAACAACCAAGTTTACCACATTATTCATTACTTGCTCAAGGGTCACAACTTTTTTCTTTCTTTCTTTTTCCTTTTTTTTTTTTATATATATTATTTTTTTTTCTACTCTTGGTCTTTTCTTTATTAAAAACATAAATATATACCCCTTGAGCACTATCTTTTGATTTATCCTCCCCAATGTACACCTTTATTTCATTCTCCCCAACTTGTATATTACCAAGACATCACTAAGAATGCTCCCTATTCTAAGGCAAAAAGGAATCAATCCTTACCATATCAAATGGCAACAGTTCAAGGTAGAAAGAAAAGAAAGTCATCAAGATTCTATCAAAAATCGGTATAGAGATCTATATACAACATAAGCTTAACCGATAAGAATCTTGGAAAGCGGCTCAAAGTGGTTAGCAAATACTCACACACTCACCGGGTAGGTTACATTTGGATTGGAAGTTTTTCTCATAGTGCAGAACAAAACGCCTTGATCACTTTCATGCTTAACACAATTTAATAACAATGCAAGATTAATCATAATAAAAACGAGTTAAAACGCACATTGCTGGTATCCAGCACAATTTATATATATACACAGTGGAAAGTCTCCTCACAACTACAGCTAGGCTAAAGTGATTCATAATTGAACTAATTTTATCCACAGAAATTAATGACACCTAATTTGTATAATTAAAAGCATCACAATCATAGGTACTTGATAAATAAAACGATAAAGGATGTACCTTGCGCGTACAGTTTTCAACTTATATCATCACCACTCAAATTGTGTTGCATCATCCAAATTCATCGTGGCAACAAAAATTCGTGTTCCAGCTAATTAATCATCAGGACAACTTATCAAACCATTATTTCTAAAATATAAACACTAAACTAAAATAAACTACTTAAAAATAAATAAATGCAAAAATAAAATAAACTGAACTTATATAAAATAAAAACCACACCAAACGGTGTTAATTATCCAAAGGCGTAAACTTAGCCTTTCAAAGTACCTCATCCAAAAGGATGGAACAAAATTATAAACATTAAAAACAAAGTAACTAAAACATTGTTCTAACATAAAACTAAAAACAATAAAAATAAAACAGTAAAAATAAAGCAGAAAAACTACTCCTCATCGGAAGTAACCTCTTCATCATCAGCCATCCCCTCCTCAGGATCTGGCCTGCCCTCAGGCCATGAAGCATAAGCAGATAGATCATCCCGGGTACCAACAGGCTGCTACAGAGAAAGCTGCCGGATAGAATCCTGCAAAAACATAAACGCTCTCTGATGCGCCGTATGCATCTGATAGTTCCAATCACTAGCATCACCATACTGTGGACCAGCAGGCGGTGCAGCAGCAACCGGAACAGCTTGAGAAGCATCGGGAAGGTCAGATGCACCAGCAGCAACACTAAAAGGACGACCTCCAGGCAAACAGTACCTGTTAGCAAAAATATCATCTATAACACCATCCATGGGAATCCTACCACCAGGTGGAAACCGGACATCAGCCTTCCTGCACAAACCCATTATTAAACCAGGAAAAATCAACCTACATTTCACCCCATCTCCATGAAGAGTCCCATTCAGGGCGACTCTTTTCAGCTCGTTCGCCACAATCCTGGACACATCAATGTTATCACCATTCAAAATACCCTGAACCAAACCTGCCGTATCAATGGTGAGGGAGGAAGTGTGACTCCGTGGCCTAATGTTGTAAAGGACCACCGAAGTCACCAACTGAGCCTCCTCCGTCAATTGACTACGAGTAAAAGTCTTTGGCAGCCCAGCTTTAGTCAGAGTATAGGTGAAACCAGTCCTGCAAATCCTCTCCCTAATACTCTCCACGTCCCAGTTTCCTCTATTCAACCTGGGATGGTACTGGCATTCTTCTACCAAAGCAAGAGGGTTATCCAGAAAATCAAAAATAGCCTCTTTGCTAAAATCAATGGCCTTACCTCTCACCCATGTTTTAAACGGGTAAGCTTCAGTACCTGACCAACCGCTCGGAGGCAAGGCGTTTGCGTAGAATTATCTGACAATCTCCACCTGATAGAATTTTGGTGGAGCGAACAACTTGTCCCAGTATGTTTCAGACAAAGCAGTCCACGCCCTTTGGAAAAGGCCGTGGTCAATAGGAACCACAGTGCGTTCACTCCACACAACTCGGCTTTCAAGCTCATGGTACCTCGCCTCTTGCTCCGGACCTAGAAACTTCGTCCGATCAAACCTGCCAGCTTGTGAGGAAGATCCCTCACCAGAACCAGTCTTCTTTCTCTTCAAAAAGGGTGCCATTCCTGCACAAATTCAAATCAAACCAAAAAACACAAAATTGAAACAAAGTTAGCATATGCTCAAAATTTAACAGCACAATTCAAGCCACAGTCATCATCAATCATCAAACAGACCCTATCTACACCCCAAACAACATAAAAAAAAATTTCAAAAATGAACCCAGGGCGCGACGCGCGCTGTACAGGGCGCGACGCGCGCTCTGCGAAACCCAGAATAAAACTTCATTTTTCTGCAAAACAGAAAAGAAGAAATTGCTTCTCCTCCCCTCTAAGGGTTCCAGCAGGCTAAAGATACAGCAAAAGGATGTCTTCTACCCTAGTTTTTCAAAATCTATCAAAAATTCCTAAATCTAAAAACCTAAACTTCTAAAACTTAAATTAATGGAAATAGAAGGGAAGAGAGAACATACCTTTGATGATGATGACAATAAAGCAACGAAAATAGTGAGGGAATGCAGTATAATGCAAGAACAAGGTGGTGTTTTGTTTGAACTTTCTTGACACAAAGAGGAAAAAGGGTTTGAATGGAGGCAAAGACCTCCAAAAACCCTACTAACTCTTCTGCCAACGAAACCGGGTCGGGCCCAGCATGGGTGGGCCCAAATCAAAATTATTTTTTTTTCAAAAATATACACAGCGCGCGACGCGCGCAGAATTGGCGCGACGCGCCCTCATCTCTGCCAGGAAGGGGTTCTTGAATTCACCCAGCGCGCGACGCGCGCATATGGGTGCGGCGCGCACTACACCAGAAACAGCAGAAAAACTGCATTGTTTCAGCACGCCCAAAAATACCGGTAGATCGTTTCTGGCTCGACGACAACTCAAAAATCCCACCTGCACAAAGAACACAAATACATGTGAATATATACAACTTGGGGTGCCTCCCAAGAGCACTTTGTTTAACGTCGGTCAGCTCGACGGTCAAAGGCAATCAAGGATCGCCAAACGATAAAACGCAAGTTTCACGATTAAAATCGCTTCCTCGATAAACCTTCAACCTCTGACCATTTACTACCCACTCTTGGTTTGATTTTTGGTCCTCTATCACAATAGCCCCTTGGCTTCTCACTTCTTTGACCAAAAACGGTCCGGACCATTTAGATTTCAACTTTCCCGGAAAAAGTCTTAACCGGGAATTGAAGAGTAAAACTAATTGCCCTACCTTAAAGTCCTTCATTCTAACCTTACTATCATGATAGAATTTGGTTTTTTCTTTGTAAATTGAATTAGACTTATAGGCATGCAATCTCATCTCTTCCAACTCATTTAATTGGATTTTTCTTCTCTCTCCACACAACTTGTGGTCAAAATTCAAAAGCTTCAAGGCCCAATATGCCTTATGTTCTAGTTCTACGGGAAGGTGGCAACTTTTACCATACACCATTTGGAATGGTGTAAGACCGATCGGTGCTTTGAAAGCGGTCCGATACGCCCACAAGGTTTCATCTAACTTCATTGACCAATCCTTCCTAGAGCTAGACACAGTTTTCTCAAGAATTCTCTTAATCTCTCTATTGGTCCTCTCAACTTGCCCATTAGTTTGTGGATGATATGGAGTAGCTACCTTGTGCTTTACTCCATATTGCTCCAACACTTTTTCAAGCGGAGCATTACAGAAATGAGATCCACCATCACTAATTATTACTCTTGGCGAGCCAAACCGCGAAAATATATTTTTCTTCAAAAACTTTATCACGGTCTTATCATCCGCTTTGGGTGAAGCAATCGCTTCCACCCACTTAGACACGTAATCCACAGCTACCAAGATGTATTCATTTGACATTGAGGAAGGGAATGGTCCAACAAAATCAATGCCCCAACAATCAAATACTTCTACTTCTACAATACTTTGGAGGGGCATTTCCTCTCTTTTCCCTATTCCACCAGTTCGTTGACAACTGTCGCATGAGGCAACATGGTGGTAAGCATCTTTGAACAAAGTAGGCCACCAAAATCCCGATTGAAGGACTTTTGTGGCCGTACGCAAACCATTAAAATGACCACCATAAGGCGAATTGTGGCAATGCCACAAAATGCTTTTTGCCTCCTCATCCGCGACACATCTTCTCAAAAGATTGTCACTACTCAACTTAAACAAGTGAGGATCATCCCAAACATAAAAATTAGCATCGTTTAAAAACTTTTTCTTTGATTCCAAGTTAGATCCTCCGGTATCCAGCCAGATGCTTTGTGATTAGCCATATCTGCGAACCAGGGTCTAACTTCTTGTACCATGTACAGTTTTTCATCGGGGAATTCTTCCCTCACTTCTTTTTCATTGTTTGTCACCTCGGTATTCACTAACCGAGACAAATGATCCGCAATCAAATTTTCTGTACCTTTCTTATCTTTCACTTCAAGATCAAATTCTTGAAGCAAAAGAATCCACCGAATAAGCCTCTGTTTTGAATCAGGCTTGGTGAGAAGATATTTGATTGCGGCATGATCAGTGTAACACACCACTTTAGAACCAATGAGGTAAGAGCGAAACTTTTCCAATGCAAATACAATTGCGAGCAATTCTTTTTCGGTAGTGGCATAGTTAATCTGTGCCTCATTTAAAACTTTGCTCGCATAATGTATAGCATGGAATTGTTTGTTCTTCCTTTGGCCTAAGACCGCACCAACCGCATAGTCACTCGCATCGCACATGAGTTCAAACTCAAGCGACCAATTAGGAGCGACAATTATGGGTGTGGTGGTCAAATTTGCTTTAAGTTCTAGGAAAGCTTTTAGACATGATTCATCAAAATTAAATTCCATACCTTTGTTGAGCAAATTACTCAAAGGCTTTGCAACCTTGGAGAAATCCTTGATGAATCTTCTATAGAACCCAGCATGTCCCAAGAAGCTCCTTATGCCTTTCACATTCACCGGAGGGGGAAGCTTTTCAATAACTTCAATTTTTGCCGGATCGACCTCAAGCCCCTTTGAAGAAACCTTGTGGCCAAGAACAATCCCATCCGTTACCATGAAAGTGCACTTCTCCTAGTTGAGAACCAAATTTGTTTCAATGCATCTCTCCATTACCACATCAAGGTTCTTTAAGCACAAGTCAAATGACGACCCGTACACAGAAAAATCATCCATGAACACCTCAATGCTTTTCTCGATCAAATCTGAGAAGATAGCTTGCATGCACCTTTGAAATGTTGCAGGAGCATTACATAGTCCAAATGGCATTCTTCGGTATGCGAAAACGCCAAAAGGACATGTAAAAGCAGTTTTCTCGTGGTCCGCCAGATTCACTGATATTTGATTGTATCCCGAATAACCATCCAAGAAACAATAGAAATTTCTCCCGGCTAACCTCTCTAACATTTGATCCATAAAAGGTAATGGAAAGTGATCTTTTCTTGTTGCTTGGTTCAACCTCCTATAATCAATACACATACGCCACCCGGTCACCGCTCTCGAAGGAATCAACTCGTTCTTCTCATTTCTCACAACTGTCAATCCACCCTTCTTAGGAACCACATGCACCGGGCTCACCCATTCGCTATCGGAGATGGGATAAATCATCCCCGCCTCTAATAACTTCACAACCTCTTTTCTAACAACTTCTTTCATGGTTGGATTCAATCGCCTTAGAGGTTGTGCCACGGGCCGAAAATCATCTTCTAACATAATCTTATGCATACAATAGGCCGGACTAATACCCTTCAAGTCGGATAAAACCCATCCTATTGCTTCTTGATTCTTTGTCAACACTTCCTTCAATCGATGCTCTTCCTTGTTAGACAAACCACTATTAATGATAACCGGCTTAGTAGAATTGTCACCGAGAAACACGTATTTCAAGTGAGACGGTAACACATTCAACTCCACCTTTTGCTCTTCAACTTTAGGTTCATCCTTCAACTCTTCAATTAGAGTTTCAAATGGATTCATCTCCTCACAAGCCTCTAAATTTCTCAAGCAATCTTCAATTTCCTTCTCTTGATCTTTGGTGAGAACTTCGAGAGCTTCCATTAAAGTCTTCTCAAGAGGATTCGACAAGTGCATTTGATTCTCCACTTTCATAATAGCCCTTTCGGTAGCATCGATTCTAAAACAATCATCCTCATCACTAGGATGCTTGATGGCTTCAAAGAGATCAAGACATAATTCTTCATCTTGGTACCTTAATTTCATTAAGCCATCATCAATATCTATCATCATTCGGGCCGTCTTCATAAAAGGCCTTCCTAAGATCAATGGAATCTCAGGATCTTCTTCCATGTCTATGACAATAAAATCAACAGGATACCAAAATTTGTCAACCTTGACAAGCAAGTCTTCCGCAACTCCATGAGGATGAGCTGTGGATTTATCCGCTAATGATAACGTCATTCTTGTCGGCTTCAAATCGTTGATTCCTAATCTTCTCACCATAGACAATGGGATCAAATTAATGCTAGAACCGGTATCTACCAAACCTTTGCCTATGTGAACATTTCCAATAGACACCGGTAAGGTTACCCGCCCAGGATCATTTGATTTTATCGGAGTAGTGCGTTGAATTAACGCATTACAACAAGAGCTCACCATTACTACCTCCGGATCCAAGAATCTTCTCTTCTTAGTGATGATGTCTTTGATGAATTTTGCATACATCGGCATTTGCTCTAATGCCTCGGAAAAAGGAACATTAATTTGCAACTTGCTAAAAATATCCAAGAACCGAGCATAGTGCTTTGCATCTTCTTTCTTTGACGGACCGGGAGGGTAAGGTAATTTCTTCACTTGTATAGAATCATCCACCTTCTTCTATCCCTTCTCACTCACACTCAATTTTTTTCTCTCTTTTTCTACAACCTTCTCAAGAGTTTCTTTTTCCACTAATTCTTTTTCTTTCTCATTTTCAACTAAATCACCCTCAACATTTTTTTCTACTTCAATCACCCTATCTTTTTCACTCTCAACAATTTCCTCCTCAACTATCTCTCCTACACCCATATCAATATTTCTACCGCTACGAGTTAGAATTGACTTACAATGCTCAGGAGGATTTTCTTGCGTAGTAGCCGGAAAAGGACCTTTGTTTTGATCGGCAAGTTTCTTTGACAATTGCCCGACTTGAGTTTCAAGGTTCTTTATTGCGGCATCCGTACTCTTTTGGCTTGCAATTTGCAATTGCATGAATTGGCTAAGAGTGTCCTCGATTGAAAGCTTTGTTTGTTGAGGTTGTTGATTGTAACCGCCTTGATAAGGATTTTGACGATTCGATGGGCCCGCTTCCGGCCTCCATCCTTGTTGATAACCTTGATTACCTCTTTGTTGGTAACCTTGGTTATTGTTGTAAGGTTGTTGTTGTTGTCTCCCACCATATCCTTGATTAGGATTAGACACATAATTCACCTCTTCACCCGGTGGAGGACAAAAACCTGTTTGATGGTCACCCCTACACAATTCACAACACATCACATGTTGATTTTTAGAAGGGCTCCCATTTATCTCTTTGATTTGTTGAGGGAGTTTTGACATTTGTTGAGTGAGCAATTCTACTTGTTGTGTCAACAACTTGTTTTGAGCAAGTATTGCATCACTAGTATTCAATTCAAGAACTCCCGATTTTCTTTGCGATGCACTACGGTTGTGTTGCCCTTGATGATCATTCAAAGCCATCCTATCAATGATAGCAATTGCTTCAGCAGTTGTTTTTGACATCAACGAACCACCCGCGGTAGCATCTAAAAGAGTTTTTGGTTGAGGTTGGAGTCCATTCCTAAAGATATGGATTTGAGACAATTCATCAAGCCCATGACCTTTGCACTTTCTAACCATGGACTTGAACCTCTCCCATGCTTCATTGAGAGATTCATTCGAACCTTGAGAGAACACCGCAATAGAAGTTTTCGCTTCCATGAACCTATTGTGAGGAAAGAACCGATCCAAGAACTTCTCTTCTAACTCGTTCCAATTTGTCATGACATTATTTGGTTGATCAAGGTACCATTCCTTAGCTTTTCCAATTAAGGAATGAGGAAAAAGTCTCCTGAACACCTGTTCTTCTTGGTCTTCCGGAGCACCAATTGTTCCGGCGATCTCGTAGAACTTTGTTAGATGAGTAAATGGATCCTCGTGATCTGCCCCTGTGAACGGATTTTGGTATAATAATTGAAGTAACCCCGTCTTCATCTCGGAGTTTCTTCCATTGGCTTGATCACGAGCAAATTGTGCATTGAGTCGAGGGCTATTAACACAAGGCCCTCGAGCTGGAACATTAGGGATCTCTCCTGCCATTTCTCCCTCAACTAAGTTTTCAACCGGAGTTGAAGAAGAAGATGCCTCTTGTTGTTGTCTTCTTTCCCTAGCTAGTTGTCTCCTCCTACGAGTTTTGCTATTCTCTCTACGAGCAGTCCTCTCAATCTCAGGATCAAAAAGGAGTTGATCTGCAGGTATACGTCCTCGCATAAACTGTAATCTGAAAAACTAACCAAGCAAATTAACAAACACAAGGAAAATAAATTTAGAAACAAGATATTAATTATAAGACTCAATACAAAACAAACTATTGCAATGCTTGCAATATCTAAACAACAATCCCCGGCAACGGCGCCATTTTGTTGAAAGAGTATTGTGGTGTACTTTTCGTTATTATCGTATCCACAGGGATTATTGCGATATCACCGCCGTTCTATAGCCTATTTTGTCTTGAGTTAATGTTACTTTAGTTTTAGGTTTGCAAAAGATCATTCAATTCTTTTAGTAGCAAAGAGTAAATTAATGAAAGTTCTAAGTTAAAGAAAATGTATCAAGATTCGATTTCATCGACCTAAATTTGTATGTCTCCTTATAAATATACGTATATGAACATGGTAACGATCAACATAATTACGTATCGACGCCTATATCATCCGTGTCCGCAATGATATAGTTAGATTTACCGTATTGTTTAACCGACGATTTCTCCATCCTTTAAACAATACAAATAACGTTTTAAAACCGATACTAAGTAAACATCAAACGCTAAATCCATGTATGCAATTTATAGTTTGATAGATGATAAAGTTAGATCTAGATACAAATATTGATGTCTCAAACACTTATACCAAAGAAAAAGCTTTAATAAACAAACTAAACCATCTATATTGATCATCACTTGTTCATACATAATATATTCACAAGAACACATACAAAAAGCTAGGAAGATTACATCTTATCTTGATACAAAAGAGATTTAGCTATCCATGAGAATGGTAGCTTGCTCAAGAAGTAAAGGATGAAGATCAACAAGCATCAAAGGCGATTAATCGACGATCAAAGCTTCCAATCTTCAACTATTAGTTTGCTACAGTGATTAGGGTTTATGAGCTCTTAAGAAATAAATGTCCACACTCCAAAAATCAGAATTACTCTTTATATAGTAAAACCATTTTCTGTCCAGGGCGCGTCGCGCCCTCCAGCGCGCTTCGCATCATTACACTTAAGAAATTTAAACCGCCCATGCGCGTGACGCGCGCAACTCTCTGCTTTGAAGCTCCAAAATATCTTGCCCAGGGCGCGACGCGCCCACATCTTCGCGCGACGCGCGCTAACTTCTGCCAGGCACTCTCTTGTCAAGCTCAAAACAAGCTCCAAACTTCCCCAAAATTGGCTAAAACCTACAAAATCATAACTAAAACACAGTATTAACATAAAATGAAAGCTTAATATTATAAACTATAAATAATTATCTAAAACTTCAGGGAATTGTACGAATATCCGATAAAAACGGTCGAAAGGTGCCATTAATTAACTAAATATAAACACATTTTGGCACCTAACAAAGGGTATGTCGAAAAGGGGAAGGAAGATTATGTGTGCAAGTTAAAGAGATCTTTGTATGGGCTGAAACAATCTCCTCGACAGTGGAATAGGAGATTCGACAAGTTCATGGCACGCATAAGTTTCATTAGAAGTCAGTTCGACCACTGCGTTTACTTCAGATTTCGATCTGGTAATTCATTTGTTATTTTGTTGCTTTATGTGGATGATATTCTCATAGCAAGCAACAATGTTGAAGATGTGACGAGGGTGAAGGCTGAACTCAATAAGGAGTTCGATATGAAGGATCTGGGAGCTGCTTCCAGGATTCTTGGAATTGACATTCAAAGAGATAGAAAGAAGTCGAAGTTATGCTTATCTCAAAAGGCATATCTACGGAAGATTCTTGAAAAGTTTGGTATGTCGAATTCGAAGCCAGTTGTGACTCCAACAAACCCTCAATTCAAGCTGAGTATTGATCAGTGTCCCAGTACTGATGTCGAAAGAGCCTATATGAATAGCATTCCGTATGCTAATATAGTTGGTTCTTTGATGTATGCTATGGTTTGTACTAGACCCGACATAGCTTACGCAGTCAGTCTTGTAAGCAGGTACATGGCGAATCCTGGAAAGGCTCACTGGCAAGCATTGAAGTGGATTTTAAGGTACATAAATGGGTCTCTGAATAGAGTCCTAATTTATGGTGGAGCCTTGGGTGAAGATAGTAAAGCAGTAATAGAAGGATATGTCGACTCTGATTATGCAGGTTGTATGGATTCCAGAAAATCTATTTCTGGATATGTTTTCACTATGTTTGGCACTGCAATTAGTTGGAAAGCAACACTTCAGAAGGTTGTTGCTTTATCAACCACTGAAGCGGAGTATATTGCCCTAACTGAAGCTGTGAAAGAAGCATTGTGGCTTGAAGGTTTTGCGAAGGAGCTGAAACTTCAAGGTCGAGGTATCACTGTTAAATGTGATAGTCAAAGTGCAATACACCTGTCGAAGAATTCAGCCTATCATGAGCGAACTAAGCACATTGATGTGAGGCTGCATTTCGTCAGAGGAGTAATCGAGCGTGGAGAAGTCCAAGTGCTGAAGGTTTCGACTGAAGACAATGCTGCTGATACGATCACCAAGACATTGCCGAGTTGCAAGTTTTTCCACTGTATGCAGTTAATAAAGCTGCATGAAGAAAGCTAGTTTGTTCCTTGACGTTGTAGAGTTAGGTCCAAGGTGGAGATTTGTGAGATATTGGATCGAACTCTAGTATTGTCGAAGGGTAGCTTCTTGGTTCGACAGTTCAACAGAGTTAAGCATGAAGTCGAAGGATTGTTCACATGCTGGTGTCGAAGTGTGCATGCTGTAGTCGAAGATGGGTCTAGCATGCAGATGTCGAAGATGCTAGAGTTGTTAGCATGTTAAATTAGGTTTTAGTGTTTAAACCCTAATTTGTTAAGTTAGCTTGTTTATTAAGTTGGCTTGTGTAATGGGTCTTGCTGAAAAAGCCCATTAGTTAGTATGTTAGGTTTTATTATAAATAGCATACTAGTCTCTCATCGTTGCTAAGCTGCAAATCCTAATTTAGGGTGAGAGAGGTTATTTGTTAATCTTTTAAACTTGTAATCTTGTTTTAAGAGAAATTAAAAGAATAGCAGTTATAACCAATTCTTGTGTTCCTCTTCTTCCTTGTCCTTTATTCTTCTCTTGTATTATACTTTGTTCTTGGCATTGAATTCACAACAACATGTTAATGCAAGGACTAGCAATGGAGAAGAAGAACAACCTTCTTGGGCTTTATTACAACATTTTTGATCTTTGAATGGAGTTCATGTTCTTTACATTTTATGATTTCATTTTTCGTTTTCTTTTTTTTTTTCTTTCAAGTTGTAGATATACTGATACGATGATGGAAATTGATAGTAAAACAACATAAAAATTGTAAGATTGAACAAAACTTTAAGTATAATGGAGTTTGATTTTTGTTTAAACTTTGTGTCATAAAGTTTGTGTTGGTTTAATGGTTTCTAAACTTTATTCATTGTAAATTTTTGTTTTTTAATTGGTTTTTTTTCTCATCCATCTGGTTTTTTGAAATCCTTTATCTTTAATCTGATTTTTTGTTATATTTGTCAAAATTCCTAATTTTTAATATAATGGAACTTGATTTTTGTTTCAACTTTGTGTTATCAAATCCTTATTCTAACAATTTTTAATGATTTTTTTCTTCAGGAAAGATCCAAAGATGTAGATTTCTAAACATCGTCAAAACAAGAAAATAAAATTACAAAGATGCAGAATAAAAACGGGTTAGATTTAATTATTGCTCTTCTTTATAAAAAAATAAAATAATAAAAGAGTTTAATCTAAAAGAGTTTTTTCTTACGGTTTTAAACCATTTTAGTATGCCATAGTTTCTTTTTGTGCCGCATAGTTGTGACAATGATGTTCTTCATGCCATGGCAATAAAACAAAACCATGTCAAAATATAATTATAATTTAATTATACAATAAAACATTAACCATGTGAAAATTAAAATCTAATTATACAATAAACCATTAAGCCACAACGTCAAAATATTCATTAAGAAATAAGTAAGTCTACATCAAGTGATGCTACTGATGACTAATAAGTCGCAAAAATATAGATAAGTTTTGATATTATCATTCTTAAACAAAACCAAGTTTTGGCGGGTCTCAATGATCTGGACGGCGTCGTCGGCCGCGTCATTAGAAAAGGGAGAAGCAGGCTCCTTGTCCCTCCTTCATGGGGAGCCTTTCTCTGCGGACGATGTCTCACCCTCCTAAGTAGGGTTACAGGCGGGAGATATGAAGTTTTTTGTACCTCTAAGTGGTGGTGTCGCCTGGACCGTCCATGAATGGTTATTGGAAATTAGTTTTGGTCTTTTTTAATTCAGAGAAAAGGAGGACAGAGAAACAAGGTTCCCACAGTCGGCGCCACTGATCTTACCGGGATCAGAAGTTGAGTTGTGGCTGGCGGACATCGTGGACCAATATATTAGGCCATCCTCGACGCGGATGTGGATTGGACTCTGCTTAACAGAGGGCCAACTCTAAGTCTAGTCCAGAATATTAAATAAAAAAATTAATTGATGCATATTAATATTTTTTTTTTATTCTTTATCTATTTATAACTTTGACTACTCTAAGAACTAATTGTATCTATTTATAACTTTTTAATACCCTAAGAACTAATTAAATACTACTTGATAATTTGAACCTAACAAAATTTAAGTAGTCAATAAAGTTTTGGTTGCATCTTAATAACTATATCTTAAAATAAAAACAAACTGAGTACTATTTTTTTAATTATAAATTCGCTAACTTTATAAAAGTTATGCATAACATTATTGTTCTAGATTACTCTATTTCACAAATGTAATCCCTAAAGCGAATGTTATAACTACTACCAAAATCACTAAGGAAGTGGTAGCTGACCTCCAGATTCGATAAACACAGTTCTCTTCAATCAATTCCGAAAGAATTAGTTCCCCTAATTTTTTGCTAGTGCTGTTGTTTCACCAGATCAGTGTGTCAGGAGTCTTTGAGTTGTTAGACTGGTTTGCCTACTTGTTGTGCGTTGCTGCTATCCATTGGCTGGTTCATCTTAGTTTTAGATTAGGTTACATGTTCAAAGTTAATTTTCAAAGTTAATTTCTAGTTTACGTACTCAAAGTTTTATTGGCCTTGTATGCTATTATCGTTAATGCATTGTTCCAGGTCGTGTGCATCTGACAATTGCACTTCTTGTGCTTTTTAGCAATATATATTGTTGGTTGTTTAAAAAAAACTAAGGAACTATATCTTGCACTATTAACTATGCATCCATTCCAAATCAAACAGTATCTTCAAGAACAACCACAAAAAAAGACTATAATATGATTATTAATATTATTATCATCTAGGCTTTTGTGCCTTTAGGTGTAACCTAAATTGTTACTTAAGCATAAAAAGTAGTTTGCATTTTTTTCTAGATAAAAAGGTATTGCTTCTATGTAGGCTATTGTATGTATAAGTGTAATCTACATCTCTAACTATGCCTGAAAAATGGTTTTATTTTTTTCTAATAATTTATATTGTTTTGATAATACTTATTTTGATATTTTTTTTTAAATAATCTTTTTTTTTTTAATAAAATTTTAAAGGCTTAAATAGTCAGTTGGTCCCTATAAGTTAACGTGTTTTTGATTTTCGTCTCCCTATAAGTTAACGTGTTTTTGATTTTCTCTGTATCTTTTTTTTTCTTGGTAATGATCCCTCAATGTTAAAATCTTTTTTATTTTAGTCCCTTAAGTTAAAATCTGCAGAAAAATGCGAAGGAAAATTCGCTGAAAGCCTGCAGATTTTGTTGCGGATTTTAGTTTTAGGGACTAAATCCAAAAGAAATTCAATATTTAAGAACTTTACTAAAAAAATATATAACTTACAGAGACCAAAAGACTATTTAAGCCAACTTTAAAATACCTCACTTTCAATAGCATTTTTCAATTTTATCTTTTATTTTTTTATTTTTTAAAGCTTAAAAGAATGAGTTCATTTGCTTAAAATATTCTAATCATTCTTATAATATAATTATATCAACCTGTTATAATAATATTCACACTAAATAGATAAATTTATTCCAAATGTACTGTGATACTCTCTACGGTCTCAAAATATAAGCAATACAAAAATTTAATTGGCCAAAAATATAAGCGAAAGACACATATAATTATTACATGCAATGTCATTATTTCAAATATATCCTTACTTTTTTTATTATTTCTATATGATAGAGATAAAATTGATAAAAGAACATAAATAAATATTTTTTAAATTTTAAGAGTAAGTTTTTTTTCGTAAAATTGCTTTTATATATATATATATATATATATATATATATATATATATATATATATATATATATATATATATATATATATATATATATATATATATATATATATATATATATATATATATATATATATATATATATATATATATATATATATATATATATATATATATATATATATATATAATATATATATATATATATATATATATATATATATATATATATATATATATATATATATATATATATATATATATATATATATATATATATATATATATATATATATATATATATATATTATATATATATATATATATTATATATATATATATATATTATATATATATATATATATATATATATATATATATATATATATATATATATATATATATATTATATATATAATATATATATATATATATATATATATATATATATATATATATATATATATATATATATATATATATATATATATATATATATATATATATATATATTATATATATATATATATATATATATATATATATATATATATATATATATATATATATATATATATATATATATATATATATATATATATATATATATATATATATATATATATATATATATATATATATAAACCGAAGGAGTGCCTTCTAAACAGTCTTATATAAACAACAGATGTCTTTAGATATCAATTGGTAATTATAATTAAGAAAAAATACAAATCATTAATTAAACATACTAGCAACAATGTTTTAATAACTTTTGCGGATATAATTGGTAAGGTGATATTTTTCACATTATATTGAAACATTTTCAACAAATTTCATTTGAAATTCGTACGAGAGAGGAGAGAGATGGGCGATTTCTAGTGACCTTTTCGTCTTTCAGTGGATTCAGGCAACGCCTTGGTTTTCGGTGGAATCTCAAGAGGCTTCTAGAAAGGGTTCAGTCACCTCTTCGACTTCTGTTTAAATTTTTGATTTTAGGATCAGGGACCTTGTTGAGGAGGTTGATTGTCTAATATGATTCAGGGCTTTTTCGAGCTTTGTTGGTGTTCTTTTATTTTCAGTGTTTCTGGGCATTAGTCAGGCTCTTTCAGTGTTTTTGTTCTATTCTCTCGTGTGCAATTTGGGGTTTTCTGGTTTTTTCATATGAACGGCAGGCGGCAGCACCGACATATTGGTTGGGATGAAGTGAGGAGAAAGGGAGCATTTCGGTATCTGAAGCAAAGATGGGACACCTTTCCTCTAGGGGGAGGAGTCTGAATAATTACATGCAACCATCTGACATTTTTTCTGTGTACTTTTCAAAAATTCTTGATATCTCAAATGCTAAGGAGTTGTTCAATCTATTTGGACGTGTGGGTAGGGTGGTTGAAGTTTCAATTGCACCAAGGAGCAATAAGATTGGGAAAAGATTTGGATTTGCAAGATTCATTGAAGTTGAAGATGAGAGGATGCTGGCTATAAGGTTGGATAATGTAATGGTCTTGGGTAAGAAGATCCACGCAAACATCCCTCAGGGATCAATCTAAGCTCGGTAGTGGGGCTGGTAGGAATTTTAGACAGGAGGCATTTCGAACAGGGACAGACTTTACAAAGCGGACAAATTTCAGGAGTTACGCGGATGTTATCGTCAAATAAAATTCGAATTTGGAGTCCACGGGAGTGGTAAGGTCTGGTTTGAAGTTTTTGTCGAAAAAGGAACACACAATTAAAATGGCAAAGGCTTAGTTGGTAGTGTTACTATCCCCGGTTTTGCTTATAAGATACATACTCAATTTAAACTGGAAGGAATTTTCGCCATCAAGGTTACTCAGTTGGGAGGAAATCTTTGTCGGTTAGAAGAAGCGGAAGAGGAATTTTTTGAAGATCTTATTAGTGAAGGTGAAACAAGGTGGAAGAGTTGGTTTTGTGATATCATAAGGTGGAGTGAGGCTGAAACAGATTCTTACAGGGTCGCGTGGTTGCGGGTGTTTAGGGTTCCATGTCATGCTTGGGACGCTGACTTCTTTACGGCATTGGCGGACGAGCTTGGTACATTCTTGTGTATGAGAATACTTTAACATGGGACTGGTAGGATGTGGCTGGAATAATGTTGAAAGTAGAGATTGGAACCATCATCCCGGAGCAGTTTATTATTGAGATCGATGGAAAGGAGTTCAAGCTGAACTTGAGGGAAGATAGTTTTAACTCTCTGAGAATCAATCCAGGTAAACTTAAATCTCAAATTACTGGCTCCGAGTCTTCAGACTCGGATGATAATTGGTCTAATGATTTGCAGGATGGGGGGTTGAAATCGGATCATATTAATTCTGATGACAATATTGAGGAATTTTCGGTTAATAACCAGATTGTGAACTGTGTTATGGCTGGGGTAGGAGATAATATTAAAAGTAGAGAGAGTAATGTGAATTTATAGGGAGGTGATGCAAATTCAACTTGCGAACAAAATTGTATATCTTACAGGAATAAGGATGATAGGGATGGATCTCAAGGACTGTTTGATTTGTTGCTCAGGAAGCAGGGTGATGCCAGTTTTGGTGATGCTGGTTTAGATGGATCGGCCGGGTCTGGAAGTTTAGTTGGGAAGAATATTCTGTCGCGGTCTGCTGGGTCGGATGAGACAGTAGTGGAGTTTAGTGTGAGAATGAAATGAAAATGGAAAGGTAGTAAATAGGTGAGGTTTAAAAATGTGGTGGGAAAGGGTGTTAAAGGTAATATTAACAAAGTGAAACGGGTGATAGGGAATTACGACATGGGGCTTTCTGCAGAGCAAAATTCATCTAAGAGTGAGAGGAATTCGGGCAGTAAGCTGAGTTCAGGAAACACCAATTCTGGTTGTAGTTTTGTATGTTACGGGAAGCATTTGGAGGAGTCAGATATATGTAGGAATAATATGAGGATGTGGGAGCAATTGAATAGTAATATGGGGGGGAAAACTTCTATCGGCTATGATGGCTTTGGGAGTTGTGGATGTGGAGAATAAGAACAAAGGGGAGGGTAACGGAGAGGTCTTGGAGAAAGGGGTTGAGAATGGGAAGAGGCAAGGAAAGAGTTGAATAATGTTTCGAAATGATTATTAGATCCATGAATATTATATGCGGTGTGAATGCGCTTAAAAGGAGAAGGTTAATCGTTTAATTAAGAAAGGCAGTGTGGAGATTTTAATGATTCAAGAATAAAAAATTACTAGTTTAAAAGATAGGATTGCGAAGAGCTTTTGGAGTTCCGAGGATATTGGCTACTCTTTTTATAATTCTTCGGGAAGGTCGGAGGGTTTGTTAATTATGTGGAGATCCGACAAGGTGGAGGTTATAAGTAGTTTTAGAAGGGAAGGTTTTTCTGGAATAAAAATTGTTTGGAAGGGATTCTTGTACTATGTGGTGAATATTTATTATTTGTGTGGTATGAATAAAAAGAAGAAGTTGTGGCATGATTTATTGGCGTTAAAGGAATATTTTAATGATGGCAATTGGACTATGGGAGGGGACTTTAATGGCATTAAGGATATAAAGGATAGGAAGGGGAGATCGGTGATGGTCAATTATAATGGAATGGAGTTGTCCGTGGAGTTTATTCATAAAAGTGCTTTGGTTGATATTCTGTGTAAAGGCAAAAGATTCTCGTGGTATAGTTGTTAGGTGCCAAAAAGTGTTCATATTTAGTTTAATTAATGGCACCTTTCGACCGTTTTTTATTGAAAATTTGTACAATTCCCTGAAGTTTTAGATAATTATTTATATTTTATAATTTTAAGCTTTCTTTTAATGATAATTTGTGTTTTAGTTGTGATCTTGTAGGTTTTAGTCATTTCTGGGAAGCTTGGAGCTTGTTTTGGCCTTAATTGGAGAATGCTGGGCAGAAGTGTGCGCGCGTCGCGCGGAGATATGGGCGCGTCGCGCCCTGGGCAAGATATTTTGGAGCTTCAAGCCAAAGAGTTGCACGCGTCTGTCGTACGCTCGCGAAAAATGAACAGAGTCGCCACCAATATATTTATCCCATAAGGGAAAGGAATATCAGAAAACCTAACAAAGGAAGGAACAGGGTATTGCGACCAGAGAATCAAGGTACGGGAGTCGGTTACGCAAGGGGAAGGTATTAGCACCCCTCGCGCCCATCGTACTCGATGGTATCCACCTATGTTTGTTTCTATCTAAAGGGTGTATACTATGTCTATGTCTAAATGCAAAATGAATGCAGAATGTAGGGAAAATAAAGAATTGTACTCGCACGGGCCCTACCCCGCTGCCTACGTATCCTTTTCAGGAATCAGAGTTACCGTAGCTCGGCTAAAGATTTTCTGTTTGTTTTTGTGTTTTTTTAGTTGGGCGGCGTTAACGCTCACGCTCTTGCATAAGGGATCACCTAGGATGCAATGGAGCGGAGATAACTTGCCCTTAAGAAAAGAAAAAAGAGATTGGTTTGTGTCTTTTAGGGTGATTCCATGATGACGAGAACCCACTACAAGGTCTCGCATCACTTCCTCACTTTTGTTAAATCTGACCATTTACTAGTGTTTTAAGTGTTTTTGGTTGGTGTTTTTTTAAGGGGATTTAATTTGTGACTTAGATCATACCAAAAGAGTTTTGTTTTTTTTGAATATTTAGAGAACGCACATCGAGGCCTACGCCACAATCGTTTCTCTAAATGGCGGTTAAGAAATACACCGAGGCTTCACACCTCAACCATTTCTTTTCCGCTAAGTAAAAGAAGTTCTTTTGTGAATATTTAGAGAACGCACATCGAGGCCTACGCCACAATCGTTTCTCTAAATAACGGTTAAGAAATACATCGAGGCTTCACACCTCAATCATTTCTTCCCCGCTAAGTAGGAAAGAACATACACCGGGGCCTACGCCCCAATCATTTCTTTCCTACTATGAAATAGCAACGGTATGATCCTTGTCGGTATTTTATTAAGTGTTTTAAAAGTTGAGAAGGAAAAGAATGCAATAGGGAACTAGTCCTAGCTTCTACATCTATGTTATTGATTATCCTAGAAGAAAATGGGAAGGAAAGAACAATTAAGCATTGAGAACTATTCACAAAAGGAAAAGAAATTAAACTCTAAACTAGTCACTAAAGTATTCACAAGCAATTACCCTTTTTAATCATGTGCGAAACTAATTTTATTAAAGACTAAAACTATTCATTTTTTATGGTTTATCGACCAATCACAAATCAAAGAAAGTACTAATTAAAAGTTCAATTAAAAGAAGATAATGTTCTAAAAAAAACTAATTGGTTGGAAAATGTTTTTGGTCATTTTTATTTAAGAAAAATTCAATTAGTATGCAAAAAATAAAAATAAATAAAAGAAAATCAATTTATTATTGTTTATGAAATCTATTAACAGGGGGGTGTCAAAGCAGTTAGAAAATGAACTAACAAATTAGCCAACACGTTAACAGGCTTAAACCAGGGGGTGGGGATAGTAGGGCGTTAAGGCCCAGGTACAGCGAGACGCGTGGTGCGTTAGCAGGGAGGGAGTGCAATCAAAAAACAGGCCCAAACGCTATCTGTAGCCCAGCCTACTTTGCATTAGTCCATCTCATCTCATGATTCATTTCACAGCATTTATTCAGCATCCTTTTTTTTTTATATCGTGGCCTTAACGTAGCACAATATTAAGCACATGAATATCAATTGGTCACCAGTCACTTAAATCAAATAAGACAAAACTAAATCCAAGATCCAGTACCGATGCGCCACCTCACCGGCTAATGATTGCACTAGGGACAAAAATAACAAGTAATTGGGGGCGGAAGCCAGTAGGATCGCGCCACGTATGCCAACCAATGCAAAACATAACAAAACACACACAGACGCCGGAGCAGAGCTCCGGTCGTCTTCTCCGGCCGGCCTATGGCGGAGAGGAGTCAAGATTTCCAGAAATTAATCAAAGTACCACCACTCTGCTCAGATTCTTGCGTAGATGACAGATCCGGCGTTAGTTTTCATCGATTCTCTCTTTAATTCCGTAACTGAACATAAACTAAAAGCCCTAACTATCAACAACTTTGCCAAAATAAGAAACAAGCACAACAATGGAGTTCTCACAGATTCTAGAGTTCATATTCACGCAACAACCATCAACAAACTATGCTATCACGTTAACCGAATTCAAAGAAAAAGATCTTCTCATAACACACATCACACGTTCTCAACAAGCACAGCCTCATCAAGCACTCTAGCAGTATCCTATAGCATG
This sequence comes from Vicia villosa, assembly GCF_029867415.1. Taxonomy (NCBI): domain Eukaryota; kingdom Viridiplantae; phylum Streptophyta; class Magnoliopsida; order Fabales; family Fabaceae; genus Vicia; species Vicia villosa. Next base: position 113,599 of record NW_026706578.1, read on the forward strand.
CAACTTGATGCAGAGCAAGTGTTTATGAAGCTTACCGGACGGGATCTCAGACGAGGAGCTTCAGAGGATTTCTGATGGATCTTGGCGTAGCTGATCGCGCACGGCAGGTGTGAGATCTTGGAGAAGATGATGACGCTGCTCAGCACTGCATAATGGTGGTGGAAGAAGGTTGTAGTTGTTGCTGCAGGTTGAAGTGATTAGAGGCAGTCGGAGAAGTTTGTTGCGGTGGCCGGAATCGGTTATTGTAGTCGGTTATGGTGGCTAGATGGTGGAGGTGGGTGGTTATGGTGGTGGTAAGGGACGAGCAGGGTGAAGGGAAGAAATAGTGGAAAGAGAAAAATGGAGAGAGACTTTGAGAGAGTGAAGTTTCTTATGAATCGTGAAAATGTGCAAGTGAGTATGAGGTTGTTTATATAGTGCAAGTGTGAGGTGAATGAGATGCTTTTTCTGAATATGGAGCTTGGACTATGCAATTACAGCAACTTTGTTTTTTTTTTTCTCGATGTGGGACTGGCTTGTAAACTTAATGGACAAGCTTCTGCAGCTATGATTCTTTTTCCTTTCCATGCAGCAGCAATTGCATGGTCTTTTATGGTAATGCTCTTGCTTTGCTATGGTGTGGAGCATGTAGGGTAGCTTTTCTATTCTCTCTCACGTGCATGGGCTTTTAAAATGAGTGAAGGTTTGGTGTGTTGTTGCAAACAAAGCTCAAACTCTACTTGGTTCAGCATGTCCATGGTGATGGCTTTGCACACTTATAACTCTAGGTATGCTCCATCGTTTGATTCAAATTTGTGCTCAAAGTGAGGAGGGTGTGGGATAGAGAAGATTTGATGTTGAAAGTGTCTTGATAAAATACTTATAAGTGTAAGAAAAATGGGCATGGAATCATGGTGTCGCCACTGTACGCGCGCAACTAGAGACTGGCTCATGCTTTTGGTCAGAACACGAATTTGTGGGGGCACTACTTTAAGGCCTCATGCCTTACTCATCATATATCCAAAATAAGTGATCTTGAGATCACCAGATAGAGGACATGGTAGAGAGTATTTTAGTATCAATATTGATCCATATGAAGACTTATAGAGCCTTAAAATTGACATTCAAAATGGCACGCCACCTGTTCGGCAAAATGCATGCGCATGCCTCAAGGACCTGGCCCAGCTTGCCATGCAGTGGTGACTTGATGAAGGCAGGACTTTGCGGCTTCATAAATGATTCAATACACACTCAATTTGCTTCATTTTTGTTTCATTGTGCAGAGGGCATGGAGGAGAGTAGATGCATATCAAGTTCGCATTTGTAGGGTTCCTGAATTATTCTATAATTGACTTCAAATGGGGCACACCAGGTGTTTGACACAATGCTTCGCGCGCGTGACCAGAAATCTTCCTGGCTGAATGACCTGAACAAATGTGTTTCCTCTAACTTCAATCCAATATAACTCTTGAATCAAGCTTCAAATGGAAAAACTCCCAACTAGAGAGTTGTAGAGGGCTATGATCTGAACACTTTTGATGTTGAGCTTGTCTTAAAATTCTGTCGTTTTCACCATGATAATTGAACCTGAAGTCAGCTGCCCAGCCAATCGGAGATTCACTCAAAAATTCTTTAAGTGTAGAACTTTCCTCTTTTGGCAAGTTCCCATTTCAACTAACTTTCCAAATTTGGCAGTTTTGATTATTTCTTGATTTTTCTCATTTCTTTGACCGATTTTCCACCAAAAGTCAATATTTGAATAATTTTCCCGATTTCGACCCAAAAGTCAACTGTTCCGATTTTTCCGACTATTGATGAGATTCCCGATTAAATCTCTTCCACTCACATCCAGTCAAACAAATACATCAACACAGTCAGTATGAGAAGTTTTCCACACATAGAAGCCACTTCTGATTAAATGTTGACCAGAAAGTCAACTGGTTGACTTTGGTCAGTGAAACCCTGATTTAAAGAACCAGATGATTTGCAAGCTTGTACCCTCTACTCAATGCCCTGATTTGAAGCAGAGAGACACCCCAATCCAGGAGGACTTCAATGCACATAGAGCCACATGATTATGCCACAGTTTTCTCATTCTCTGATCATACTTCTTTGCAATGGAGCTTTTTCTTGCTGTCCCTTGAATAACACCTATGATATGAATGCATGGGTATGGATCATGACCTAAGTGATGTATGTACATGAGCTTGTGAAATGCATAAACCTAAGCCAGTTAAAATTGAAAGGGTAGGACAAATTTGGGGTATGACAGCTGCCCCTATTTAATCGTCTTATACTCGAAAGTGAGATTGGCGCTAGCCTTTCGAACATTCGAGGTAGAAGAAGATTAAATACCAGAGTACCAAAAATTTGTCTTAAAGAGAAGATGGTGTAAATGTTATCCTTGTTTTGTTTTGATATCTGCTGGGGAAGGAGAATTTTGTTTTTCTTGATGGAAATATTTACAGTGGGTAATGGTTGAATGGTGATAGTTTGTAACATGGTAACGGTGCCAATACAGGTTCTCAATGGAAATGGCTGTATGAGACAATGACTGAAAGGAATAGACCTCGTGGCGATCTACGACTCAACATCGAGAAGATCTCGTGGCGATCAACTCATTAACAGAAGAGAAGGGAATAAGATCTCGTGGCGATCTATGACTCAACATCGAAGGAAGATCTCGTGCGATCTTCCACACTTTTAGGAGGAATAAGATCTCGTGGAGATCTATGACTCAAAGTCGAAGGAAGATCTCGTGCGATCTTCCACACTTTAGGAGGAATAAGATCTCGTGGCGATCTATGACTCAACATCGAAGGAAGATCTCGTGTGATCTTCCACACTTTAGGAGGAATAAGATCTCGTGGCGATCTATGACTCAAAGTCGAAGGAAGATCTCGTGCGATCTTCCACACTTTAGGAGGAATAAGATCTCGTGGCGATCTATGACTCAAAGTCGAAGGAAGATCTCGTGCGATCTTCCACACTTTAGGAGGAATAAGATCTCGTGGCGATCTATGACTCAACATCGAAGGAAGATCTCGTGCGATCTTCCACACTTTAGGAGGAATAAGATCTCGTGGCGATCTATGACTCGACATCGAAGGAAGATCTCGTGCGATCTTCCACACTTTAGGAGGAATAAGATCTCGTGGCGATCTATGACTCAACATCGAAGGAAGATCTCGTGCGATCTTCCACACTTTAGGAGGAATAAGATCTCGTGGCGATCTATGACTCAACATCGAAGGAAGATCTCGTGCGATCTTCCACACTTTAGGAGGAATAAGATCTCGTGGCGATCTATGACTCGACATCGAAGGAAGATCTCGTGCGATCTTCCACACTTTAGGAGGAATAAGATCTCGTGGCGATCTATGACTCAACATCGAAGGAAGATCTCGTGCAATCTTCCACACTTTAGAAGGAATAAGATCTCGTGGCGATCTATGACTCAACATCGAAGGAACATCAAGGGACAAAAAGACATTGTATCAGATGTTCGTCAGAAACTGAGGATACCTCGTATCGGCACCATGGTTCGGGAATGTCTGTGATGCGGCAGCAGATACCAATCCAAGTTTGTAAGGACAACCTTTTATGTGGGAATGTATCATCGTCTTGATTGAGGGGCGATTTGTACTGTCTGGCTTATGCTTTGTGTGCATGTTTGAATTTTCCTATGGCGTAATGATCCGCTTTGACGGATATGCTACGCTTTTGAGGATGCAACATGAATGCAATGAATACTATATGCAAGGTGCCAAATAAAGGCTTTGGTGAGGCAGAGGAGTGGGATCATTGGGGTCCGTTGCTTGTGATCTTGAGACGCCATTGTGGATGGGCGTTGGTAACTTCATAGTGCCAAAGATTATTGGCAACCGTGTGGAGGATTAGAACATAACTCTGTTGGGGAGGAAGTGACTTTGCTCGACTTTCCTTACATCCTATACTGCTTGGGGAAACGTGGGTTCTGATGGACACTTCTTTGTCTGCCGTGTAGGGGAGAGACATGGATTTCTTCCGGTTTCTTGTGCTTACCAGTACTGATGAATTATATTCTGGAACTTTCGTGCGGGATGATGATGACCTTTGTGACACGTCATGAGTCAAGATGATGGCTAGAACCTGCAACCTGCACAGAAAACAACATTCGGATGCAAATGGTGCCCCTTAGAGCACTTTTATGTTTATGTAACATCATGTTTCGTTTTGATTTTGTGATTATTGCCCCCATGCTTTCAATGCAATGTTTAATAACGAATTAAATCACATCTCGCATGTGCAAAATTGGAAAGAAAGAAATAAAGCTTTTGCATCGAAAGATCATTTTATTGATGGAATGCCTGTGAATAGGCTTCTGTACAAGGAAGCAACTCCTAAATGAGGTAGTTGCGAAAAGGAAAATAAAAAATGCGAAGAGCAAAATGGCAAAGAAAGATGCTCGGATTTCCATTAAAACTGATATTGCTACAGTTCCCATATCCTCGATCCTCTCAATGCTTTGCTTCAGAAGGGTAATGGTTGGCTTGATTCGTCCGTCCTGTCAAGGGCGTATAGTGGTCTTTGTGAAGGATACTCAGACTGCAGCCTCTCGCTTCTGATCCCTAACTTTTGCCTGGATCGCCCTTTCGGGTTTTCAATCCAGCGGGATACCCCTTTTTGCCTAAGTCGCCCTTTCGGGTTTTCAACTTAGCGGGTTATTCTCTTTTTTGTTTTATCCCTAATTTTTGCCCAAACCCTTTTGGTTTGCCGGGATGCCCTTATTTTTGCCTAGGTACGTCGACCTAGCGGGTCTTTTATGCGTAGTATTTTTTGACTGAGTCTGAATTGACTGGGAGTGGAACGTCTTCCCCATCCATCTTTGTCAGGATTAAAGCACCACCTGAAAATGCTTTCTTCACAATGTATGGTCCCTCATAGTTGGGAGTCCATTTGCCCCTTGGATCAGTGTGAATTGGCAAAATCTTCCTTACGACTAAGTCACCTGTGTGGAATTCTCGAGGCCGAATTTTCTTGTCATACGCTTTCTTGATCCTCTTTTGGTACAACTGGCCATGGCAGATAGCAGATAAGCGTTTCTCCTCAATTAGATTGAGATGATCAAGCCTCGTTTGAACCCATTCAGTTTCATCGAGTTTGGCGTCCATCAAGACTCTCAACGAAGGAATTTCCACCTCGACAGGTAGCACGGCCTCCATACCGTAGACAAGAGAGAAGGGAGTTGCCCCAGTTGAAGTACGAACCGAAGTTCTATAGCCATGCAAAGCAAATGGCAACATCTCATGCCAATCTTTATACGTTCTAACCATCTTCTGGACGATCTTCTTTATATTCTTGTTAGCAGCTTCGACTGCGCCATTCATCTTTGGCCGATAGGGTGATGAATTATGATGTTCAATCTTGAACTCTTCACACAACTCTGCCATCATTTTGTTATTAAGATTAGATCCATTATCAGTGATGATCTTGCTTGGAACCCCATATCGGCATATGATCTCTTTCTTGACGAAGCGAGTAACGACTTGCTTGGTTACATTCTTGTAAGAAGCAGCTTCAACCCATTTGGTGAAGTAGTCGATAGCAACAAGAATAAATCTATGTCCATTCGAAGCTTGCGGCTCTATCCGTCCGATCATGTCTATGCCCCACATAGCAAAGGGCCAAGGCGATGTTAGCACATTCAAGGGAGTTGGAGGAACATGAATTCTATCAGCATACACTTGGCATTTGTGGCACTTCTTCACGTATACATAACAATCACTTTCAATTGTCATCCAGTAATATCCCGCTCGCAAGATCTTTTTGGCCATAGAATGTCCACTGGAATGAGTTCCAAAAGATCCTTCATGAATTTCCCACATGATCACTTCTGCTTCGTGTCTATCCACGCATCTGAGCAAAACTGAATCATAGTTTCTTTTGTACAGGACGTCTCCTGACAAGAAGAATTTGGATGCTAACCTTCGAAGCGTTCGCTTATCACCAATCGTAGCATCTTCGGGATACTCTTGCTTCTCAACATACCTCTTGATGTCGTAATACCATGGCTTTTCATCATACACATCTTCAGTAGTGAGACAATGAGCAGGGAATGCATGGGCAGGCTCTTTGTAACGGAGGATCGTTATGTCTGGCACTTCTTTAGGGGAGCTAACTCTGAACATAGCAGCCAAAGTAGCCAGAGCATCTGCCAATTGATTTTCCTCTCGGGGGATGTGATTGAAAGTGATCTCCTCGAAAGCGGGCAGCAAATCCAAGATATAGTCCTTATAAGGAACTAAATTGGGGTGTCGTGTCTCCCAATCACCTCTCACTTGATGTATAACCAAGGCAGAATCCCCATAAACCTCAAGGATCTTGATTCTCATATCGATGGCTGCTTCGAGACCCATTATGCAAGCTTCGTATTCTGCCACATTGTTCGTGCAATCAAAGCATATTCTAGCTGTGAAAGGGATGTGAGTTTGACGAGGAGAAGTCAAAACTGCCCCAATACCATGGCCCATAGCATTTGATGCACCGTCGAACGTGAGAGTCCATCGCTCTCCTGGTTCGGGTCCTTCATTATCATCCAGTTTCATGATATCTTCATCAGGAAAGTCAAACTTCATTGACTGATACTCTTCTAATGGCTGATGAGCAAGATGATCTGCAAGGACACTTCCTTTGATAGCCTTCTGTGTGACATACTGGATGTCGTATTCTGATAAAAGCATTTGCCATCGGGCTAGCCTTCCTGTAAGAGCTGGTTTTTCAAAGATGTACTTTATCGGGTCCATTTTGGAGATCAATAGAGTGGTGTGAGTCAACATATACTGCCTCAGTCGGCGAGCAGCCCATACCAAAGCACAACAAGTTTTCTCGAGTAGTGAGTAACGAGATTCACAATCGGTAAACTTTTTGCTCAGGTAATAAATGGCGCACTCTTTTCGACCAGACTCGTCATGTTGGCCCAGCACACACCCCATAGATCCTTCAAGCACAGTTAAGTACATAAGAAGCGGCCTCCCAGGAACCGGAGGCATGAGAATTGGTGGCTCTTGGAGATACTGCTTGATCCTTTCGAAAGCTTCCTGACAACGATCATCCCAACGGATATCTTGATTTTTGCGCAGCAGTTTGAAGATGGGTTCACAAGTATCAGTGAGATGAGAAATGAACCTGGCTATGTAATTCAATCTTCCAAGGAACCCTCGAACTTCTTTTTCATTCTTCGGCGCTGGCATGTTCTGTATTGCTCTTACTTTGTCAGGGTCGACCTCAATCCCTCGTTGACTCACAATGAATCCAAGTAACTTTCCAGATCGTACTCCAAAAGTGCACTTATTTGGATTAAGCCTCAACTTGAATTTTCGCAAACGAGCAAATAATTTCTCAAGGTATACCAGATGTTCCTCCTCAGTTTGGGATTTTGCAATCATATCATCGACGTACACCTCAATCTCCTTATGGATCATATCATGGAAAAGGGTCACCATAGCTCGTTGATATGTTGCACCAGCATTCTTAAGACCAAAAGGCATCACCTTATAACAATACGTACCCCACGGAGTGGTAAAAGTAGTCTTGGTCATATCTTCAGGAGCCATTTTTATTTGATTATAGCCAGAAAAACCATCCATGAAGGAGAACACCGAATACTGAGCAGTGTTGTCGACTAGCACATCAATATGAGGCAGAGGGAAATCATCCTTCGGACTTGCCCTATTCAAATCTCGGTAGTCAACACACATGCGTACCTTTCCGTCCTTCTTAGGAACGGGTACTATGTTTGCAATCCAAGGAGGATACTCACACACAGATAAGAAACCAGCCTTCAACTGTTTTTCAACTTCTTCCTTGATTTTCAAAGCCATATCAGGTCGAGTTCTTCGTGGTTTTTGCTTTACAGGCGGACATTCTGGTTTGAGCGGTAACCTGTGCATAACTATGTCCGTGTCTAAACCAGGCATGTCTTCGTATGACCAGGCGAAGATGTCAACATACTCTCGAAGCAACTCAATCAACCTTCTCTTTACATCACTTTCCAAAGCGGCACCTATCTTGACTTCTCTCTTTGCTTCTTCTGAACCGAGGTTGATGATTTCTATGGCTTCCTGATGTGGCTGAATAGATTTCTCCTCTTGTCTCAAAAGTCTTGCCAATTCCTCAGGGACTTCACAATCTTCCCCACTATCCTCATCAGCTTGGTCAATTGGATTCTCAAGGATATTAAGACGTGGAACTGTAACATTATCATTTTTGATGGAATTCGAGCCAGATCTGCACGATGGATGATTTATGCGTTAGAATGCGACACATAAAAAGAAAAGGGAAAAGAAAAGCTTTGCCATTTTTGAAAAAGTTTTTAAAGCAAAAAAAACAAAAATGAAAGAAATGGAACAGTAATTGCATGCGAAGATATGATTTTCATTCAATATTAAACAAATTGAAACAACATGGGGGCCCTTCTTTATACAAGCGGTCAAAATGCTTAGGGCGAAGCATATGACTTATCGAAACAAGAAAATTACATCTCCATAAAAGTGACTCTGGGGACGTCCAAGATGGTCCAATTGTTGAGCTCCTGTCCAGGCGCAGCATGGCAAATGAATCTGGAGAGATCTTCTTCATCATCATCATCCACGGCGAGAACCTGACTTCCAGAACTGGTGCTTGCACTGACGAACACTTGAGAAATGGGGGGAATCACCTTCTTTCCAGGAATTATGCTGAGCTGAGTAGAGGAAGATGGTTGATACCCAAGGCCATACTTGTCTCGTTTCTCATGAACATCAATCAGCTTGCCCCAGGCACTATGGGGAGTACCAGCTTCTAAGAAGGCCTTAGCATCATTCAGAGACGAGAGGGGTGCTCCGAGTTCCTTCTTATCTTCAACCCCGGGGAGTTTATCAACCGACACAATCTCTAAGGCCTGAAAAGGTGTCTCTTGTATCTCTCCCTCCACTTCAACATAACGGTATGACGCCAGATTATTGACAATCAAATCCTCTTCACCAGTGATCACAACAATCTTGTCATTCACAACAAATTTCAAACACTGATGGAGGATAGATGTCACAGCCCCAGCAGCATGGATCCAGGGACGACCCAAGAGGCAAGTGTATGAAGGACTTATATCCATGACATAGAAGGCAATATAGAACATGTGAGGGCCAATCAAAACAGGCAGATCAATTTCCCCTTCTACGGACCTTCTGGAGCCATCAAACGCTCTGACACTCATAGTGCATGGTCTCATCATAATCCCATCCATACTCAGCTTAAACAAAGTAGTCTTGGGCATCACATTAAGAGAAGAACCAGTATCAATCAGAACTCGAGACAACACAGCATCCAGACACTTGACGGAGATATGCAACACTTTGTTGTGTGCTCTACCCTCAGGTGGAAGCTCATCATCAGAAAAACCCAAACAATTACCAGCAGCAATGTTGGTCACAACCCCTTCAAACTGAGGCACGGTAATGTCTTGAGTTACGTGAGCGGAAGCCAGAACTTTCATCAGAGCATCACGATGAGCTTCAGAATGTACCAAGAGAGACAAGATGGAGATCTTGGCTTGAGTCTGATCAAGTTGGTCAATCACTTTGTAATCACTTTTCTTAATGATTTTCAAGAGTTGCTCGGCATCTTGTGCATTACGTGTCACAGGAGGATCAACAGCAACTTGCTTTCCTTTTGCTTGTGTACTAGCCTCTTTATTGGTCTCTTTAGGAAGCGGAGGAGGGGCAGCAAAGATCCGACCACTACGGGTAATGCCACTAGTGCCAGTAATATTAGTGATGCTCGAATTACCCACTGGAGGACAATCATATTTCTTCCCTCGAATATACACGACATTATAACTCCAAGGAACAGCCTTAGAATCATTCACAGGAGAGGGAACAATAGACGAGGTTGAAGGAGTCGAAGGAACATTTGGAACCTGAATAACCAATGGAGTCCTCGGAGCTTGAACGACCAAAGGAGTACTCGGAGCATGAATGACCAAAGAAGTGCCCCGAGTCTTTGATATCTCAGCAGGGTAGTAAGGGATCTCTAAAGTAGCCACATTTTCGACAGGAACGACCCTTTCCACTCTAAGAACACCTTCATCCATTAGTTTCTGGATTTCCTCTCTCAACCTAGTGCATTCCTCAGGATTAGAAGAACATTGCAAACAGTAGTCATGTAGTTCACACAAAACCTTTTGTTGCATAAGATACTCTCTGACAACTGCTAGCGGCATCCTAACCTCATTAACATCATTAACCAGGATCTGATCCTCACATAACTCAATAGCATTGGTCGTACCAGCATGAGGAGGCATAGGATTATTCTGCACATTAGGACCAGTAGGAGCGAACGAGATAAGCTTGTCGTCAAGGAGATCCTGAACCTTCAATTTGAATGCTCTACACTTTTCAATAGTGTGGCCTGGAGCCCCTGAATGAAATTCACATCGAGCATTAACATCATAACCGGGAGGGAGAGGACTAGGTGGAGGTCCAAGTTCACGGAGTTGTACCAACTGACCAGCAAGCAACTGAGGGAGAAGCTGAGCATATGACATCGGAACCGGATCGATACGCCTATCTTGGAATCTTGTTCTTTGTGGGCCCCTCTGACCTTGAGGCCTAGGGTTCTGTTGACGATTCTGAGGAGCAGCAGCTTGTTGTTGTGGTACGAAAGGCTGTTGGGGTGCCATCCATGGTTGTGGAAGAGCAGCAGCATATGCTTGAGGGACATATGGGCCAGGAACAGCATAAGGCATCGGATAATAAAGAGGCGGAACAGCAGAATATGCAGGAGCTCGGCTTTGGTCAACAGAAGCGGTGCTAGTCTCACCTTCCTTCTTCTTCACAAACCCAGAATACGGCTTTTTACTATTACCTCCTGAGGTGCTAGGATTAGTGACACCTTGAATGGTACCAGCCTTGACACAGTTCTCAACTCTCTCACCGATGATAACCACATCCGAAAAGGAAGGAGAAGTATTACTAACCATGTGCTGAAGATACGGCCCTTTCAGAGTTCCCATAAACAGATCAATCAATTCTCGGTCCAATAAGGGAGGTTGAACTTGAGCAGCAAGTTCACGCCATCTCTGGGCGTATTCCTTAAAGGACTCTTCAGATTTCTGTGACATATTCTGCAGCTGGGCACGGCTAGGAGCCATAGCAGTATTGTAGTGGTATTGTTTCAAGAAGGCATCAACAAGTTCTCCCCAAGTACTAACATTAGACCTCTCGAGTTTCATATACCACTCCAACGGAGCTCCAGTGAGACTATCCTGGAAGAAATGCATAAGCAGAGGTTCGTTCTCAACATGGGCGGCCATCTTACGGCAGTAGGAGCGGATGTGAGTCTCTGGGCAGGTAACTCCCTTGTACTTATCAAAATCCGGCACTTTGAACTTCGGGGGAATAACAATCCCAGGTACCAAGCACATAGCAGCAGTGTCGAAACTCGAAGTTTTAGCAACCTCAACAGCCTTAAGGCGTTCTTCGAGAGCTTGGTACATCTTAGCAGTCTCAGTCAACTCAGCAGTAAGATCATGTTCAAGATCAATAACCTCATGGTGGTCGTCCACTACTTTCAGTGTCTCATTAATAGGAGTCTCTTTAGTTTTCACCCCTCCGTCAGCAGAATTGGTAGGAGTATCTTTGACCAAACTAGCGACACTCTTTCTGAGTTCATCCTGTCCTTGAACAACGGCATGGAGAGTCTCCATAAGTTGGGCCATTCTCTCCCCCATAACATCCATATCCCTACGGAGGGCCGCTTGATTCTGTTCAAATTGGTCCATGATTCTCTCGTTGCTCCTGGTGCGGTAAGGATGTAAGAAAGTCAGCTTCGTCGTCGGAAAAGAAATCTGTGTTGTAAGGGACCCCAATTAGTGTCTTGTATAACAACCTGAAAAATGCAATGTGACAATGTGAATGTATGAGTGCATGTGTGCATATGATGTGTTGTGTCATTTTCAGGGTATCCAAAGTAAGATTGATAGTCAAGAACAAATAAAAACGTGACAAGAGAGATATCAAGTGAAAACGGAAAGCAATTCATTTCATTCATAATAGCTTCCTAAGGCGAGTAGGTTCAAACACAAATAACAACGTTTCAATACAAAGAGCAATAGAGACCCCATCCAACAAATCTGGTGGTGATCTACAAACAAAATTCAATTATCAATTCATCTCAATGTAGAACAAAGGCCCTCCTTGTCTGAAATGGGCATCACTCCACTTCTTTGTTTCGTCAAATAGCTTCTTAGTCGCCTCCCGATCTCTTCCTTTGACAAGGCTTTGGATCACTTCATCCTTTCGGAATAACTGCGTGTCTAGATTCTTGCAGCAATCCCTAAGTTTGTCACACCCTTTGCATTCTGGGATATAGGTCTTCTCAAGCGCATTTGCTTCACTCATCATTTGATCTCTGAGCTTGACATTCTCTTCAGCTAGTCGGGCGGTGCGGAGGTGACTTCCTTTCAGTTGGGTCTCAACTGCTATTCTCTGAGTGGTCTCTTCTTCCAGTTTCTTCTTCATGGTCCTCAACTCATACTTGGTTTCTTTCTCCAGTCGGAGCTTGTGGGCTTTCAGGTCTTCTTGATACTCTCGTCTGAGCTTCTCTTTTTCTTCCTTTATAGCCTTTTCTATAACCTTTTGAGGGTCTTCAGTAGGAGCAACAACAGCTTTCCCGTCCTTTTCAGTTCTAACTCTCTCCCTGGCTTGAGAAGACTCTCCTTTGAGAGTTTTAAGTTCACGGGCCAGTTCATTCTTTGTCTGTTTAAGGAAATAGCGCTTCAAATCCATATCCCTATCTTTCTCTTTCAGTCTCAAATTGGCGACGCGGACCTGGTCAAAACGTTCTCTTGATACCATAGTTTCTGATATCTTCGGAGGTTGTGCATACAAGAGAGGGACCCTCGGGAATGGTAACAAAAGTGTCTTGACTCTCTCCTTAACCCAATCGGTATAGGGCTCCATAGCAATGGCATTCTTGGCTCCCAGAGTGGATCTCTCACCTATATGAATGTTATTCCAGGCTTTCCTGATTTCCTCAAGCGCTACAGGGTCAGCTCCCCTTTCAAAGTACACGGATTGGTAAATCTCCCTATCCGAAGGCCCACTTTTCATGGTATAGCCCAACTGACGAAGAGCTATAACTGGGTTGTAGTTAATACATCCTCTTGTCCCAATGAGCGGGACGTTACCAAAGTTTCCGCACCTAATAATGACTTCAGATATGCCTGTTCGGAATTGATACCATACGATATCGTTTGCAGTAAGTCCCATGATTCTCTGAGACCATTTCTGAGTAGAGGTAACAAACGGACCACTAGCAGGCAAGTGAGATTTGAACCATTTATATAACAGCGGCAAGCAACCTCTAATAGCCCCCCTTTTACCATGCCGAGAGTGAATGGAATAATACGTGTCAGCCAATAGGGTGGGTATTGGATTCTTGTCCATAAAAAGACATATAGCAGCCAAATCAACGAACTTGTGAATGTTGGGAAACATCACAATTCCATAGATCAGAGTGGCCAAAATAGCATTGAAAGCCTCCCATATTCCTTTGTCAGCAAATTCTTGAGCTTTTTCAACCAGGAAACTCATGTAGAAGCCATGAGTATCACCATTCTTCTTCCAGTTATCATGAACATCCCCCAAGCTCAAATAAAGAGCGTTGGCAATGTAATCCAACCTAGGTTTCTCTGGGACACAAACAAAAGGCACTCTGTGTTGAATCTTGATGTTGAGGAGGTAAGAGTACTCTTCAAGAGTGGGAGCTAGCTGATAATCCGAAAATGTGAAACAACGGATATCTGGGTCGTAGAACTGAAGAAGAGTAGATAAGGCCCATTCGTCGACACGCGAATACAGAAGAGATAATATGTTGCCATAATTGTCACTGAACACTGTTTCATTATGACCAGTGACCAATTCACCCAATTGTCCCAATTGAACCATACCCTCGCGAAGGAAAGTATAAGTGTGTGTGCGCCTTGTAGCTCCTTGATTGACGGTCACGTTGTTATCCATTCTTGACAGAGATTGGTATTTTCTGGATACCCTGAAAAATGACATGCAAATGAGAATTAACTTTTTTCTTTTCTTTCTTTTCTTTCTTTTCTTTCTTTTCTTTCTTTTTTTTTTTTTTTTTGAAATGTAAACATGCTATGATGAAAATGATGCAGATTGGGTCCCCACGACATAGAGGGACCAAGGCAATAATTCCGAGCAAGAAGATGTCATAGGATCAAAGGTCCGGCATAGATCAGAGAACCAGAAGAACCATAATCATCAACGGAACCAAATAGTCAACAACCAGAACCAAATAGTCACCAACAGAACCAAATAGTCACCAACAGAACCAAATAGTCACCAACGGTACCTGTCATGTATATCCCTCCCCACTCACGGGTGTAGTCTAGGTCAGGGTAGGTCAAAATGGCAACCAGCGTTATCAGTCCTCCTGAGGCACCAATGTTGTTGCATCTACATGCCAACAATGATACCCCATTTGGACCTCGACTGGGCGTGGGTCTCATGATCGCACTAGACAAGACCTGACATCTCATCGGCGTCATGACTATCCACTCTATCCTAGGTATCCTATGTGTCACTCTGGCCTGGGTATTGGGCCTTTTACCTCATAAAACATCCCACCCAACCTGCAAAACAGAACAGAAGACCCCAAGGAACACAGAATATAATCCATATGCATGATGTGCAAACAGAAATAAACATGATATGCAAGCAGAAGAATAAACATGCAAACGTATATACAAGGTATAGACATAAAAACAAATAAACACCCAGTAAATAAACAAACAAACGCAGGCTAGGATCGACTCGCTAAGGATGGACCAGCAGCAGGTCTAGGAACATCTCCCCAGTGGAGTCGCCAGCTGTCGTACGCTCGCGAAAAATGAACAGAGTCGCCACCAATATATTTATCCCATAAGGGAAAGGAATATCAGAAAACCTAACAAAGGAAGGAACAGGGTCTTGCGACCAGAGAATCAAGGTACGGGAGTCGGTTACGCAAGGGGAAGGTATTAGCACCCCTCGCGCCCATCGTACTCGATGGTATCCACCTATGTTTGTTTCTATCTAAAGGGTGTATACTATGTCTATGTCTAAATGCAAAATGAATGCAGAATGTAGGGAAAATAAAGAATTGTACTCGCACGGGCCCTACCCCGCTGCCTACGTATCCTTTTCAGGAATCAGAGTTACCGTAGCTCGGCTAAAGATTTTCTGTTTGTTTTTGTGTTTTTTTAGTTGGGCGGCGTTAACGCTCACGCTCTTGCATAAGGGATCACCTAGGATGCAATGGAGCGGAGATAACTTGCCCTTAAGAAAAGAAAAAAGAGATTGGTTTGTGTCTTTTAGGGTGATTCCATGATGACGAGAACCCACTACAAGGTCTCGCATCACTTCCTCACTTTTGTTAAATCTGACCATTTATTAGTGTTTTAAGTGTTTTTGGTTGGTGTTTTTTTAAGGGGATTTAATTTGTGACTTAGATCATACCAAAAGAGTTTTGTTTTTTTTGAATATTTAGAGAACGCACATCGAGGCCTACGCCACAATCGTTTCTCTAAATGGCGGTTAAGAAATACACCGAGGCTTCACACCTCAACCATTTCTTTTCCGCTAAGTAAAAGAAGTTCTTTTGTGAATATTTAGAGAACGCACATCGAGGCCTACGCCACAATCGTTTCTCTAAATAACGGTTAAGAAATACATCGAGGCTTCACACCTCAATCATTTCTTCCCCGCTAAGTAGGAAAGAACATACATCGGGGCCTACGCCCCAATCATTTCTTTCCTACTATGAAATAGCAACGGTATGATCCTTGTCGGTATTTTATTAAGTGTTTTAAAAGTTGAGAAGGAAAAGAATGCAATAGGGAACTAGTCCTAGCTTCTACATCTATGTTATTGATTATCCTAGAAGAAAATGGGAAGGAAAGAACAATTAAGCATTGAGAACTATTCACAAAAGGAAAAGAAATTAAACTCTAAACTAGTCACCAAAGTATTCACAAGCAATTACCCTTTTTAATCATGTGCGAAACTAATTTTATTAAAGACTAAAACTATTCATTTTTTATGGTTTATCGACCAATCACAAATCAAAGAAAGTACTAATTAAAAGTTCAATTAAAAGAAGATAATGTTCTAAAAAAAAACTAATTGGTTGGAAAATGTTTTTGGTCATTTTTATTTAAGAAAAATTCAATTAGTATGCAAAAAAAAAATAAAAAAAATAAAAGAAAATCAATTTATTATTGTTTATGAAATCTATTAACAGGGGGGTGTCAAAGCAGTTAGAAAATGAACTAACAAATTAGCCAACACGTTAACAGGCTTAAACCAGAGGGTGGGGATAGTAGGGCGTTAAGGCCCAGGTACAGCGAGACGCGTGGTGCGCTAGCAGGGAGGGAGTGCAATCAAAAAACAGGCCCAAACGCTATCTGTAGCCCAGCCTACTTTGCATTAGTCCATCTCATCTCATGATTCATTTCACAGCATTTATTCAGCATCCTTTTTTTTTTTTTATATCGTGGCCTTAACGTAGCACAATATTAAGCACATGAATATCAATTGGTCACCAGTCACTTAAATCAAATAAGACAAAACTAAATCCAAGATCCAGTACCGATGCGCCACCTCACCGGCTAATGATTGCACTAGGGACAAAAATAACAAGTAATTGGGGGCGGAAGCCAGTAGGATCGCGCCACGTATGCCAACCAATGCAAAACATAACAAAACACACACAGACGCCGGAGCAGAGCTCCGGTCGTCTTCTCCGGCCGGCCTATGGCGGAGAGGAGTCAAGATTTCCAGAAATTAATCAAAGTACCACCACTCTGCTCAGATTCTTGCGTAGATGACAGATCCGGCGTTAGTTTTCATCGATTCTCTCTTTAATTCCGTAACTGAACATAAACTAAAAGCCCTAACTATCAACAACTTTGCCAAAATAAGAAACAAGCACAACAATGGAGTTCTCACAGATTCTAGAGTTCATATTCACGCAACAACCATCAACAAACTATGCTATCACGTTAACCGAATTCAAAGAAAAAGATCTTCTCATAACACACATCACACGTTCTCAACAAGCACAACCTCATCAAGCACTCTAGCAGTATCCTATAGCATGCAACTTGATGCAGAGCAAGTGTTTATGAAGCTTACCGGACGGGATCTCAGACGAGGAGCTTCAGAGGATTTCTGATGGATCTTGGCGTAGCTGATCGCGCACGGCAGGTGTGAGATCTTGGAGAAGATGATGACGCTGCTCAGCACTGCATAATGGTGGTGGAAGAAGGTTGTAGTTGTTGCTGCAGGTTGAAGTGATTAGAGGCAGTCGGAGAAGTTTGTTGCGGTGGCCGGAATCGGTTATTGTAGTCGGTTATGGTGGCTAGATGGTGGAGGTGGGTGGTTATGGTGGTGGTAAGGGACGAGCAGGGTGAAGGGAAGAAATAGTGGAAAGAGAAAAATGGAGAGAGACTTTGAGAGAGTGAAGTTTCTTATGAATCGTGAAAATGTGCAAGTGAGTATGAGGTTGTTTATATAGTGCAAGTGTGAGGTGAATGAGATGCTTTTTCTGAATATGGAGCTTGGACTATGCAATTACAGCAACTTTGTTTTTTTTTTTCTCGATGTGGGACTGGCTTGTAAACTTAATGGACAAGCTTCTGCAGCTATGATTCTTTTTCCTTTCCATGCAGCAGCAATTGCATGGTCTTTTATGGTAATGCTCTTGCTTTGCTATGGTGTGGAGCATGTAGGGTAGCTTTTCTATTCTCTCTCACGTGCATGGGCTTTTAAAATGAGTGAAGGTTTGGTGTGTTGTTGCAAACAAAGCTCAAACTCTACTTGGTTCAGCATGTCCATGGTGATGGCTTTGCACACTTATAACTCTAGGTATGCTCCATCGTTTGATTCAAATTTGTGCTCAAAGTGAGGAGGGTGTGGGATAGAGAAGATTTGATGTTGAAAGTGTCTTGAGAAAATACTTATAAGTGTAAGAAAAATGGGCATGGAATCATGGTGTCGCCACTGTACGCGCGCAGCTAGAGACTGGCTCATGCTTTTGGTCAGAACACGAATTTGTGGGGGCACTACTTTAAGGCCTCATGCCTTACTCATCATATATCCAAAATAAGTGATCTTGAGATCACCAGATAGAGGACATGGTAGAGAGTATTTTAGTATCAATATTGATCCATATGAAGACTTATAGAGCCTTAAAATTGACATTCAAAATGGCACGCCACCTGTTCGGCAAAATGCATGCGCATGCCTCAAGGACCTGGCCCAGCTTGCCATGCAGTGGTGACTTGATGAAGGCAGGACTTTGCGGCTTCATAAATGATTCAATACACACTCAATTTGCTTCATTTTTGTTTCATTGTGCAGAGGGCATGGAGAAGAGTAGATGCATATCAAGTTCGCATTTGTAGGGTTCCTGAATTATTCTATAATTGACTTCAAATGGGGCACACCAGGTGTTTGACACAATGCTTCGCGCGCGTGACCAGAAATCTGCCTGGCTGAATGACCTGAACAAATGTGTTTCCTCTAACTTCAATCCAATATAACTCTTGAATCAAGCTTCAAATGGAAAAACTCCCAACT